>NW_022322686.1:0-10217 GCF_002776525.5 Piliocolobus tephrosceles | reverse complement strand
AGAAAACCAAACACCGCATGTTCTCACTCATAGGTGGGAACTGAACAATGAGCTCACTTGGACTCGGGAAGGGGAACATCACACACTGGGGCCTATCATGGGGAGGGGGGAGGGGGGAGGGATTGCATTGGGGAGTTATACCTGATATAAATGATGAATTGATGGGTGCTGACGAGTTGATGGGTGCAGCACACCAACATGGCACATGTATACATATGTAACCTGCACGTTATGCACATGTACCCTAGAACTTAAAGTATAATAAAAAAAAAAAAAAAACATCAACAGATAATACAAAATGAAGTTCATGCTATTTTATTTCTAGACACATATTCCATAGTATTAATCAAAAGTGAACTTCTCCTTCTGATGCATCGTTTTCACCTCTGTGCATCTACCTATAAATTTCAGATGTACAGTCTGACACATTTAAGGAGATTTTACTGATCTCTACAATAGTTTGCTGTCATTGCCTAACAAGCCACTCCACAACCTAGTGGCTTAAAACAACGACCATTTGTTATTGCTTTTAATGTGTTCCAGTTGTCTGGTTCTTTTGTTTATACCTGGGCCCTCTCTTGCATGTATTTACTGTAAGCTGATGATAAATTGATTGGGTCTGCTTCTGAGAATCGACTTGGTATTGGCTGCTTTGATTTTCTTTTATGTGGTAGCTCATTTTTCAGAAAACTGGCCTAGTCTTGTTCACATGATTGCATTGCCAGGTTTTAAAAAGAAAGTGAAAGGATAACACAACTTCACTTCTGCCACCTTCTATTGGCCAAAGCTATCGCTAGGCCAATGCACATTTGAGGGGTGGAGAAATAAATTTTACATGTTATCGAGAGAAGCTAAAAAACACCACATTGTAAATGGACCTGGATAGAAGGGAATAATAATTCTGTCCATTTGTCAGTCTACCACATCCGCTTCTATGGAACTAACCCCTTAGTGTTTGAATTTCAGGAACCGTTTCCATCTGATCTTGTCCACTAGATTTATTATGGCCGGACAGGTGCAATGGGTACATTGTTATGTATCCACTACAGTGTCTTATAGGACATTGCATTTCTTTGTAAATTAGGAGTTCAGTAAATGTTAAATCCAAGTGTCTTCAAATTTAAAACTGTAGGATTTAGGTGTATTTTTCTAATTCCCTCAAGAAATTAAAAATATCAAACACTTTCAACAATAATAGAACCTTAGAATAAAGCTGCTGTATTATGATTCCTTTATCACTTCATAGAGAGACAAAATCCTAGTCCGTTTGAGGTCTTAGTTTATTACCTTCAGCATGGTAACAGTTGTTATTGTAATGAACTCACATTATATCATCTAAGTGGGGGAAAATCTTATATATAAATTTAGTCCTTTGAATTAAAAAATAAATAAGGATTAGATAAACTATTTAGACATCGTTTCATACAAGAAATGAATATCTGAATGGTTTCTCAGCTTCCCAGTTCCACTGACCAGCATGCTACAAATTTGATGACATTAGACCAATAGTCAAGTCTCAGAACCATAAATAGGCACATTAGGAATTTCACCTAGAATCAGTTTGATCATTTGACTGTCAGTCATCACAACTTACATGCCAAATTGTTGTATATTACTTTACAAATAAGTTAAGTGGAAATTTGCAAGTCAGAATTGTATGAGAGATTAAATTACTCAAATATGAGAGTATGTTTTTAAAGAAATATCAAAAAGATATTTCTATATCTATATTAGATTTCTAATTTTTTTCCAAATAATAATTAAACAGATTGCTAAATATTCTCACTGTGTTAACTTTATAGTTGTTCTACATCAAGTGGAGAAATTGTTAGTTAAATACCTAAAGTGCTTATGCAGTCAGTAATAATGAAGGCATAACCTAGTGTCATATCTTTTCCTACATTGCTAACTGATTATATAAAATGTCCTTTGCTGACCAAGCTGAGAAACCATCATTCATATTAAATTAAAACGGAATGTTAGAATCCAAGAACATTGAATTGGCTGATGAATAACATCCTGAATGTCTCTTCAAGTGTTATGGATATTATAATAGGAACCTTCTCTGGCACATGGCAGCTTCTTGAAAAATGAGGAAGGATTAATTTTGCTTTGTCACATAGAAAGATAAAAATAACATCACTTAACTTAAAAAGGTAAAAATGACCCTTAATACAATTTAAAAAATATATTCTGTTTGTCGTGATCACAAGAAGAAATTAAAAGAAATTGAGAAACTTTTTTTTTTAGATTTAAAGGATAAGTAAAACTGTTTCAGTATTTCAGTTGTATATAACTTATTTTAAATGTCCTCAATGTTGGAAGTTCTAATTCACAGAATACACCATTTGTAGGTTAAATTCTCATTTTATACTCATTTTCAGCTTATTTTTCAAGATAAGTAATATGTTGGAATAAGCTGGATAATATTGAAATAAATATTTCCCTGGCATGAATGTTGGAGACCTGCAGGCTAGTCTCAATTTTCTCTTTTGAGGAATGGCATTGATTTGGTGACCCTGAAGTATGATAAAGGCAGTTTTGTTTAATAAAAAAAAAGGCAAGTTTTGAGATGAGTACTTAAATTTAAATCCTGGTACATTGCTTCTGACCTTAACATAGTCATTTAATCTCTGATCCTCAGTATAAATCAGTAAAATATGAATATTTAAAACATTTTCTCATAAAATGTGTTTTGATGAGATACGAACCTAAGAAGTTTGCTGTGGAGAAACAGGAGGGTGGTGTATGTTTAAATGCCATGCAATATCAAAAGCTTTTAATACATATTAGTTCATCGTTAACTATATCATTACTGTTCATAATCTTTCTACCTCTCATATTTTCTATCTTCATTTTCTACACAGTCGGTAAATCTCTGAGCTGAGAGATATTATACAGACTTCATTTTTACTTCAAAAAAAAACGAAAGTCATTTTTTAACCCGGCAATACTTGATTGATCCCTAAGATTCAACTCCTCATCTTCCTTTTAATCATGTCCTAAATATGTATATTGATAGATCTGAGGCTATGCTCAGAGTCTGAAAATTATTTCAATGTTCCTATTAAAATTTGAACCCCTGCTGAATTCTAAAGTGCATATAATGGCAAACACTGAAGTGTCTAAATATTTTTAAATAATATTTTTTCTTCATTTTCCTTACAATGAAATGACATGTAAATTGAGAAACTTAAATTGCATTCCTTTGAATCACAAAGGGATTGCGCTATTCCAGGTTCAGTGGTCGCCTCAGAATATGATGCTGTTGGCTTCCAGTGGTACTGATTACAGACCGAATGTCTGAGACTTAACTATAATTGGGGAGGAATAATCCTCATAAGATTCAGAAAATAGGCTACCAGAGTTGTTGTTTATCCATGGTCATTTCATTTCCAGGATACCTGATTTCTCATGGAATCCCAATGAACTTTGATGATTTGTCGTGTATCACAAGACAATGTCCTGCAAGTAGTGTGGCAAATAGTACAGAGCATTTATAGTGATGAAGACCTTGAAGGAAGCATAGATTCAGAAGAATAAGGGTCCTAGATATGTCTGTACTTCTTGTGATTGTAGACTCCTCTTTATATTTTGCTCAACCCTGCGATTGATTTAACAGTGGTTTAAAAACACACTATCCCTGTATAACAGGTACCACCAAAAATGCTATTAGCCCAAATAATGAGTATGTTCTAAATATATTAACTAGGAGACACCTGATGCACCAAAATCACATACTTACATTTTAATTTTCTTCAGTAATTTTCTAGTAACAAACCCATAAAATTCCTCTTTCTATAAAGTTACAGAAAGGGAAACTTAGCTTAAAAAGGTACAGATGACCCTTGGGACTATTTTAAAATATATTCTGTTTCTCATGATCACGAGAAGAAAATAAAAGGAACTCAGAAACTTTTTTAGGTCTAAAGGATAAGAAAAACTGTTAAGGATAAAGGAAACCAAAGAAACTACTTCAGTTGCAGAAAGGGGAATGTTATGTGTGATTGCTTTTCTTCTTATGCACTGTCCTCGAGTTTTTCAGAGTGATTTTAGTAAAGGCTCAAGTGAGTAAGGAATAGAAACAAAGGAGATAGGTCTCTGAGCCATGAAATATAAATACTGCAATTTATCATTTCTACTAAGGAAATAGGGGAGATTCAAGTCAAATAGATTCCTGCTCTGAAATCTTCACACCTGAATTTCCAGGATGTACATTTTCGTATGCAGACCAGTTCCCTCTTGTTTTCTTCAGTTAATTCAAAACTACACATTTCTCTTCCCCCATACATTTTTGCTTATTAGTGTTTGTCTTGAGCTGTTTTTTTTTTTTTTTTCCTTTCTATGAAATGATGTTTGTTTGTTTATTTTAAAAACAACTTAGGAACACGAACTTATAGGGATGTATGATTTTACCTGACAGTTATACCACAGGTAGACTGTCAGGTTGAGAAGAGTAAATCAATAACTGGTATTTGTTTTTAAATTAATCCTCGATAAAAACTGCTTTTTGTTAGGAGCTAGTCCTTGGCTAGTAGTTCGATGCCATCTCCATTTTGGGTGTGACCTGTTTCACCAGCAAGCCTGTTACTTTCCATGACTAAATGTGTAAGTGCTCAAAATGGAATAAATTGCTTTTCTACATACAAAAAGTAAAAATAAATAAATGAAATTTAAAAATTGAGAATTACTTTTTAAATGTTTTTAAGTAAATTTAACTCATTGGTAAGTAGTGGCTAAATTTACACACTTCCCTTAAATTAATAAATAAAAATAAAATTTTATATGTAAAATAGATACTATTTAGAAGAAAAAAAATAAAACTTCTGTTTAAATTAGCCTTTGTAGCCATTTGATGAAATTTCTGTAGCTCGAAAGGAAATAAATTGCACTTATTTATTTAATAATTATTAAATTATTAAGACAAATAGTAACACAAACTGTTTGTTAAGTGCTTAATATTTTGTTTGTCTGCAGTATGGATTTTTTAAAATGTGATGTTTTTGCTTATTTAAGGACAAAAATTGTCCTTGGAGGAAATGACTTATCTCTTAACTGCTGATATAGAACAGTCATGGAAAGTTGTTGTTGTCTTTTTTTTTTTTTTT
This sequence comes from Piliocolobus tephrosceles, assembly GCF_002776525.5. Lineage (NCBI taxonomy): Eukaryota > Metazoa > Chordata > Mammalia > Primates > Cercopithecidae > Piliocolobus > Piliocolobus tephrosceles. The sequence goes on along the minus strand of NW_022322686.1, from coordinate 5,109 downwards.
TCTCCTCTATGACACAGCAAACAGGCTGCATCAATACCAACAGCATCTCCATTCTGGACGAATAAAGACATTCTGATATACTCACCTGTGAGTTGACTTATATAAATGAAAACTAGCATAGGTACAAGGCTGTTTATATTTTATTATAAGAGATTTTTACAAGTAAAACATATTTTAATATTTTTTCTATTTGGAAAGAAAATATAAAGACCAGCACTTTGTTTGCATGAGGATAGTTCCCATTATTTTTTGTTAAATACATTTTTTCCATAAGACTGAAAGGCAACACTATTTTTACCTACATTAAAAGAGCAATAGCAGGCATGACACCTGAAATCTGTAACAAATAACACAGGTTTTGAATTTTGAAAAGAGATATTCAAGTTTGTTTTTAATCATCCTTATTTTTTGTAAAGTTTTCTGGAAGTCAATTTTGTTTTTCCAATTCCACAGTCCTTGAACAATTGAGCGATGTAGTGTGAAGTTGTAACTACATTTCTTCATTTTCCAATACAGCAATATACACAAGTTAGACAAGGTCCTTAATATTCCTTCTCCAGTGAAATCTAAGCTGAACCACTGTCTACAAAATGCTACTGTTATATGGAGCACTGCACTGTGGAAAGCAGACAAGCATGAAACTAGATTTTTTCTAGCTCTCATTTATTAGTAAGAAAAATGTCTAGAGAGATAAAAAACTTTCCCATGATATTCAAATTTCTACCTAGCTCTCAACAATTTAGATTATGTCCTAGGTTGATAATTAAAAGTTTATATTATATATATATATTATATAAAACTTTTAATTTGCTTTATATATAATTTGAATTATGTACATTTATATAAAAATAATTTGTGTTATAATAAATGTCTTAAACGTTAATCTTCTTTTTATAAATTGCATGAAGTATTCTATAGCTTAATTTACGAAGTTTTTCTTTTTCTTTTCTTTTTTGGAAACAGGGTCTCTGTCACTCAGGCTGGAATGCAGTGGCAGGGTCATAGCTCATTGCAACCTCAAATTTCTGGGCTTACACAGTCCTCTTGTTTCAGCCTCCAACAGCGCTGGGATTACAGTTCAGAGCTACTGCACTGAGCTTGCAATACTTTTCTAAACAATCAGATACTAGAAAAGAGTTGAGCAATGAATGGCATTACCGAATGTTTCTTCTACATAAGACACTAAGGCTGTGCGGGAAAAGTTACTAAAAATATTAACTTGCCCAAAATATATCTGAACTTTGCTTTCAACTCCTGGGAGTTGACCTGTAAGTCTTTGGAGCATCCTTCATGGTAAGAGCTTGTTTACTCGGGGCTTTGGGCCAAGCCAGAGGGGTGTCCAAGTGACAGAAAAGTTTCTGAGTTTTTGTTTCTGGTAAAGTCTCTTTCTGTTTATCACTAGAGACAGAAACTAAAAATCATGGCTTCAGTCTGCTAAAAGCCTAAAATAAAACAAAGCAGAACAAAAATAACAATAACAACAAAATAAGGTTGGTTGAACAAGCATATAACTTGGGCAATATGGTCTTAGCTCAACCTTCCTGGTGCTGGAGTCTATCACATCAATTATTACGTTAGTGAGACAAGGCAAGTAAACTCAATACTTAGAAATTGTGTTGATGGTAATTAATGAAATAAATGAGTGAAACTAAAACAAAGAGAATGAAGCTAGATAGAGCAAACTATATTAACAGGTTAGTATATTATTTTGATGATAGTATGCTGAAATATTTACAGGAAATATTATTAAATAAAGTTAAAGTAAAATTCATTATATAATATAACAATTGTAAATGGAACAATTGAGTGACATTTAGATGACTGCACCTGTCTAGTTTCAAAGCACACACATCACTCCAAAGTAAAGTCCCTTAACCATTAAGCAATTTCACCCACTTCTCACTTCCTACTTCCCTGAGTTTATAGCAACTTTCAATCTGTGTTTTGTAGCTATGCATTTATAGTTTGGATATTTTATATAGATAAAATTATATAATATGTAGCCTTTTGTGTCTGTTTTTTTCCTCTTAAGATAATGTTTTGGGTATTCATTCACATTGTAGCATGTATAAGTATCTTAGTCATTTTTATAGTTGAATAATTCATTGCAAGAATATTCACCTTTGTTTATTCATCTACTGGTAGATATTTGGTCTGTTTCATCTTTTGGCTGTTGTGACTAGTGCTGCTATGCACATGTACTTGAGTATCTTTTTTCAAATTTTGGGAGATATGTGGAATTGGGAGACTTGTGGAGTCACATGGTAATTCTTTGTTTATCTTTTTGAAGAGCCACCAAATTGTTTTTCCCGATGGCTGTGACTATACCATTTTTCATTCCCTCCAATGATGTGTGTTTTTGTTATAACCATCCTAGTGGGTATGATATGGCACCTTATTGTGGTTTTGAATTGTGTTTTCCTAATGACTAACGATGTCCAGAATCTTTTCATGTGCTTCTTGGTCACTTGTCTGTCTGCTTTGGAGAAATGTCTAATCAGTCCTTTGGCAATTTTTTAACTGGGTCATCAGTCTTTTTGTTACTGATGTATAAAAATTCATTATATTCTGGATAATAAATATTTACCAGATATATAACTTGCAAACATCTTCTCCCATTCTAAGGATTTCCTTCTTATTTTCATGACAATATCCTTTGATATGCAAATGTTTTAATTTTGATGAAGTCCAATTTATGTAGTTTTGTTGTAGTTGCTTTTTCTTTTGATACTATACTTAAGGCCCTAGTACCTAATCTAAGATCATGAAGATTTACCCATATGCTGATTTCTAAGAGTTGTATGATTTAAACTTCATATTTAGGTCACAAAACTATTTTGAGTAAATTTTTGCATGTGCTCTAAGGCAGGAGTCAACTTCATTCTTTTGTATGTGATATACATTTGTCCCAGGATCGTTTGTTGAAAAGACTACTATTTCCCATTGACTAGTTTGGCACTGTATTTGAAAATCAAACGGCCATATATACATACACGTTTATTTCAGGACCCTCGGTTCTATTCCATTCATCTGTATGCCTATCCTCATTCCATTATCGTATTGTTTTAATCACTGAACTTTGTAGTAAGTTTGGAAATTGAAAAGTGGGAGTACTCTAGCTTTGTTCTTTTTTCCAAGATTGTTTTGGCTATTCAAAGCTCCTTGCAATTCCATAAGATTTTGAAGATTAACATGTCATTTTCTACAAAAAGGTCATAGGAGTTTTTATAGAAATTGAATGGAATTTGTAAATCATTTTAGATACTATTGATATCTTAAAAATATTACATCTTCTATTTCATAAACAGAATATATATCTATTTATTTCTTTCAGCAATATTTTGTAATTTACATTGTACAAGTCTTTCACCATTTTGGTTATATTTATTCCTAGTTATTTCATTTTTTTGAATAAAAATTCTTTTGATTATTGTCAATGATATTGTTTTCTTATTTTCCTTTTCACATAGTTCATTGATGATGATACAAACACAACTGATTTTTGTTTCTTGATCACATACTCAGTAACTTTGCTGAATTGATTTACTAAATCTAGTAGTTTTGTGAATGGTTTAGGATTTTCTATATGTAACATACTATTTTCCTAAGGCTGTCATAACAAAGCACCACAAACTGAATGACTTAAAGCAACAAAATTATTGTATCAGAGTTCTTGAGACTAGAAGCCTAAAACCAGTCTCCACAAGGCCATGTCTTCTCAAGGCATTGGAAAGGATCTCCCCATGCCTCTTGCTAGCCTCTGGTAGTTGCTAGATATTATTGGTATGTCTTGGTTTTTGGCAGCATAATTCCAATCCCTGCTTCCAACTTTGAATGCCTGTATTCCCTTCTGTATTCATTTATTCTTATAAGGATAATGGCCATTGGATTAAGGCCATGCTAATTCAGGATGACCTTATATTAACAAATTACATCTTCAAAGATTATATTTCCAAATAAGATCACACTCTAATGTTCTGAGTAAACACAAACTTGGGGGAAGACACTATTAGGTTTAGTAGAGTCTGTCCTTTGGACCCCCAAAATTCACTTCCAGCCCATATACAAAATGCATTCACTCCATCCCAACATGACAAAAATGTATAAACACCTCCAGCGTCAACTCTAAAACCCAAATATCTAAATATCAAGTCAGGAAAAACTCCATATTTCATCATTAAAATCATCTACGTGAAGTCCTTGCCCATGCCTATGTCCTGAATGGTACTACCTAGATTTTCTTCTAGGGTTTTTATGGTATTAGGTAAAACACCAAAAGCAACGGCAGCAAAAGCCAAAATTGACAAATGGGATCTCATTAAACTAAAGAGCTTCTGCACAGCAAAAGAAACTACCATCAGAGTGAACAGGCAACCTACAGAATGGGAGAAAATTTTTGCAATCTACTCATCTGACAAAGGGCTCATTTCCAGAATCTACAAAGAACTCAAGCAAATATACAAGAAAAAAACAAACAACCCCATCCAAAAGTGGGGAAAGGATATGAACAGACATTTCTCAAAAGAAGACATTCATACAGCCAACAGACACATGAAAAAATGCTCATCATCACTGGCCATCAGAGAAATGCAAATCAAAACCACAATGAGATACCATCTCACACCAGTTAGAATGGCAATCATTAAAAAATCAGGAAACAATAGGTGTTGGAGAGGATGTGGAGAAATAGGAACACTTTTACACTGTTGGTGGGATTGTAAACTAGTTCAACCATTATGGAAAACAGTATGGCGATTCCTCAAGGATCTAGAACTAGATGTACCATATGACCCAGCCATCCCACTACTGGGTATATACCCAAAGGATTATAAATTATGCTACTACAAAGACACATGCACACGTATGTTTATTGCGGCACTATTCACAATAGCAAAGACTTGGAATCAACCCAAATGTCCATCAGTGACAGACTGGATTAAGAAAATGTGGCACATATACACCATGGAATACTATGCAGCCATAAAAAAGGATGAGTTTGCGTCCTTTGTAGAGACATGGATGCAGCTGGAAACCATCATTCTTAGCAAATTATCACAAGAAGAGAAAACCAAACACCGCATGTTCTCACTCATAGGTGGGAACTGAACA
>NW_022322685.1:0-10217 GCF_002776525.5 Piliocolobus tephrosceles | reverse complement strand
TGTTCAGTTCCCACCTATGAGTGAGAACATGCGGTGTTTGGTTTTCTCTTCTTGTGATAATTTGCTAAGAATGATGGTTTCCAGCTGCATCCATGTCTCTACAAAGGACGCAAACTCATCCTTTTTTATGGCTGCATAGTATTCCATGGTGTATATGTGCCACATTTTCTTAATCCAGTCTGTCACTGATGGACATTTGGGTTGATTCCAAGTCTTTGCTATTGTGAATAGTGCCGCAATAAACATACGTGTGCATGTGTCTTTGTAGTAGCATAATTTATAATCCTTTGGGTATATACCCAGTAGTGGGATGGCTGGGTCATATGGTACATCTAGTTCTAGATCCTTGAGGAATCGCCATACTGTTTTCCATAATGGTTGAACTAGTTTACAATCCCACCAACAGTGTAAAAGTGTTCCTATTTCTCCACATCCTCTCCAACACCTATTGTTTCCTGATTTTTTAATGATTGCCATTCTAACTGGTGTGAGATGGTATCTCATTGTGGTTTTGATTTGCATTTCTCTGATGGCCAGTGATGATGAGCATTTTTTCATGTGTCTGTTGGCTGTATGAATGTCTTCTTTTGAGAAATGTCTGTTCATATCCTTTCCCCACTTTTGGATGGGGTTGTTTGTTTTTTTCTTGTATATTTGCTTGAGTTCTTTGTAGATTCTGGAAATGAGCCCTTTGTCAGATGAGTAGATTGCAAAAATTTTCTCCCATTCTGTAGGTTGCCTGTTCACTCTGATGGTAGTTTCTTTTGCTGTGCAGAAGCTCTTTAGTTTAATGAGATCCCATTTGTCAATTTTGGCTTTTGCTGCCGTTGCTTTTGGTGTTTTACCTAATACCATAAAAACCCTAGAAGAAAATCTAGGTAGTACCATTCAGGACATAGGCATGGGCAAGGACTTCACGTAGATGATTTTAATGATGAAATATGGAGTTTTTCCTGACTTGATATTTAGATATTTGGGTTTTAGAGTTGACGCTGGAGGTGTTTATACATTTTTGTCATGTTGGGATGGAGTGAATGCATTTTGTATATGGGCTGGAAGTGAATTTTGGGGGTCCAAAGGACAGACTCTACTAAACCTAATAGTGTCTTCCCCCAAGTTTGTGTTTACTCAGAACATTAGAGTGTGATCTTATTTGGAAATATAATCTTTGAAGATGTAATTTGTTAATATAAGGTCATCCTGAATTAGCATGGCCTTAATCCAATGGCCATTATCCTTATAAGAATAAATGAATACAGAAGGGAATACAGGCATTCAAAGTTGGAAGCAGGGATTGGAATTATGCTGCCAAAAACCAAGACATACCAATAATATCTAGCAACTACCAGAGGCTAGCAAGAGGCATGGGGAGATCCTTTCCAATGCCTTGAGAAGACATGGCCTTGTGGAGACTGGTTTTAGGCTTCTAGTCTCAAGAACTCTGATACAATAATTTTGTTGCTTTAAGTCATTCAGTTTGTGGTGCTTTGTTATGACAGCCTTAGGAAAATAGTATGTTACATATAGAAAATCCTAAACCATTCACAAAACTACTAGATTTAGTAAATCAATTCAGCAAAGTTACTGAGTATGTGATCAAGAAACAAAAATCAGTTGTGTTTGTATCATCATCAATGAACTATGTGAAAAGGAAAATAAGAAAACAATATCATTGACAATAATCAAAAGAATTTTTATTCAAAAAAATGAAATAACTAGGAATAAATATAACCAAAATGGTGAAAGACTTGTACAATGTAAATTACAAAATATTGCTGAAAGAAATAAATAGATATATATTCTGTTTATGAAATAGAAGATGTAATATTTTTAAGATATCAATAGTATCTAAAATGATTTACAAATTCCATTCAATTTCTATAAAAACTCCTATGACCTTTTTGTAGAAAATGACATGTTAATCTTCAAAATCTTATGGAATTGCAAGGAGCTTTGAATAGCCAAAACAATCTTGGAAAAAAGAACAAAGCTAGAGTACTCCCACTTTTCAATTTCCAAACTTACTACAAAGTTCAGTGATTAAAACAATACGATAATGGAATGAGGATAGGCATACAGATGAATGGAATAGAACCGAGGGTCCTGAAATAAACGTGTATGTATATATGGCCGTTTGATTTTCAAATACAGTGCCAAACTAGTCAATGGGAAATAGTAGTCTTTTCAACAAACGATCCTGGGACAAATGTATATCACATACAAAAGAATGAAGTTGACTCCTGCCTTAGAGCACATGCAAAAATTTACTCAAAATAGTTTTGTGACCTAAATATGAAGTTTAAATCATACAACTCTTAGAAATCAGCATATGGGTAAATCTTCATGATCTTAGATTAGGTACTAGGGCCTTAAGTATAGTATCAAAAGAAAAAGCAACTACAACAAAACTACATAAATTGGACTTCATCAAAATTAAAACATTTGCATATCAAAGGATATTGTCATGAAAATAAGAAGGAAATCCTTAGAATGGGAGAAGATGTTTGCAAGTTATATATCTGGTAAATATTTATTATCCAGAATATAATGAATTTTTATACATCAGTAACAAAAAGACTGATGACCCAGTTAAAAAATTGCCAAAGGACTGATTAGACATTTCTCCAAAGCAGACAGACAAGTGACCAAGAAGCACATGAAAAGATTCTGGACATCGTTAGTCATTAGGAAAACACAATTCAAAACCACAATAAGGTGCCATATCATACCCACTAGGATGGTTATAACAAAAACACACATCATTGGAGGGAATGAAAAATGGTATAGTCACAGCCATCGGGAAAAACAATTTGGTGGCTCTTCAAAAAGATAAACAAAGAATTACCATGTGACTCCACAAGTCTCCCAATTCCACATATCTCCCAAAATTTGAAAAAAGATACTCAAGTACATGTGCATAGCAGCACTAGTCACAACAGCCAAAAGATGAAACAGACCAAATATCTACCAGTAGATGAATAAACAAAGGTGAATATTCTTGCAATGAATTATTCAACTATAAAAATGACTAAGATACTTATACATGCTACAATGTGAATGAATACCCAAAACATTATCTTAAGAGGAAAAAAACAGACACAAAAGGCTACATATTATATAATTTTATCTATATAAAATATCCAAACTATAAATGCATAGCTACAAAACACAGATTGAAAGTTGCTATAAACTCAGGGAAGTAGGAAGTGAGAAGTGGGTGAAATTGCTTAATGGTTAAGGGACTTTACTTTGGAGTGATGTGTGTGCTTTGAAACTAGACAGGTGCAGTCATCTAAATGTCACTCAATTGTTCCATTTACAATTGTTATATTATATAATGAATTTTACTTTAACTTTATTTAATAATATTTCCTGTAAATATTTCAGCATACTATCATCAAAATAATATACTAACCTGTTAATATAGTTTGCTCTATCTAGCTTCATTCTCTTTGTTTTAGTTTCACTCATTTATTTCATTAATTACCATCAACACAATTTCTAAGTATTGAGTTTACTTGCCTTGTCTCACTAACGTAATAATTGATGTGATAGACTCCAGCACCAGGAAGGTTGAGCTAAGACCATATTGCCCAAGTTATATGCTTGTTCAACCAACCTTATTTTGTTGTTATTGTTATTTTTGTTCTGCTTTGTTTTATTTTAGGCTTTTAGCAGACTGAAGCCATGATTTTTAGTTTCTGTCTCTAGTGATAAACAGAAAGAGACTTTACCAGAAACAAAAACTCAGAAACTTTTCTGTCACTTGGACACCCCTCTGGCTTGGCCCAAAGCCCCGAGTAAACAAGCTCTTACCATGAAGGATGCTCCAAAGACTTACAGGTCAACTCCCAGGAGTTGAAAGCAAAGTTCAGATATATTTTGGGCAAGTTAATATTTTTAGTAACTTTTCCCGCACAGCCTTAGTGTCTTATGTAGAAGAAACATTCGGTAATGCCATTCATTGCTCAACTCTTTTCTAGTATCTGATTGTTTAGAAAAGTATTGCAAGCTCAGTGCAGTAGCTCTGAACTGTAATCCCAGCGCTGTTGGAGGCTGAAACAAGAGGACTGTGTAAGCCCAGAAATTTGAGGTTGCAATGAGCTATGACCCTGCCACTGCATTCCAGCCTGAGTGACAGAGACCCTGTTTCCAAAAAAGAAAAGAAAAAGAAAAACTTCGTAAATTAAGCTATAGAATACTTCATGCAATTTATAAAAAGAAGATTAACGTTTAAGACATTTATTATAACACAAATTATTTTTATATAAATGTACATAATTCAAATTATATATAAAGCAAATTAAAAGTTTTATATAATATATATATATAATATAAACTTTTAATTATCAACCTAGGACATAATCTAAATTGTTGAGAGCTAGGTAGAAATTTGAATATCATGGGAAAGTTTTTTATCTCTCTAGACATTTTTCTTACTAATAAATGAGAGCTAGAAAAAATCTAGTTTCATGCTTGTCTGCTTTCCACAGTGCAGTGCTCCATATAACAGTAGCATTTTGTAGACAGTGGTTCAGCTTAGATTTCACTGGAGAAGGAATATTAAGGACCTTGTCTAACTTGTGTATATTGCTGTATTGGAAAATGAAGAAATGTAGTTACAACTTCACACTACATCGCTCAATTGTTCAAGGACTGTGGAATTGGAAAAACAAAATTGACTTCCAGAAAACTTTACAAAAAATAAGGATGATTAAAAACAAACTTGAATATCTCTTTTCAAAATTCAAAACCTGTGTTATTTGTTACAGATTTCAGGTGTCATGCCTGCTATTGCTCTTTTAATGTAGGTAAAAATAGTGTTGCCTTTCAGTCTTATGGAAAAAATGTATTTAACAAAAAATAATGGGAACTATCCTCATGCAAACAAAGTGCTGGTCTTTATATTTTCTTTCCAAATAGAAAAAATATTAAAATATGTTTTACTTGTAAAAATCTCTTATAATAAAATATAAACAGCCTTGTACCTATGCTAGTTTTCATTTATATAAGTCAACTCACAGGTGAGTATATCAGAATGTCTTTATTCGTCCAGAATGGAGATGCTGTTGGTATTGATGCAGCCTGTTTGCTGTGTCATAGAGGAGAAAAAAAAAAAAAAAAGACAACAACAACTTTCCATGACTGTTCTATATCAGCAGTTAAGAGATAAGTCATTTCCTCCAAGGACAATTTTTGTCCTTAAATAAGCAAAAACATCACATTTTAAAAAATCCATACTGCAGACAAACAAAATATTAAGCACTTAACAAACAGTTTGTGTTACTATTTGTCTTAATAATTTAATAATTATTAAATAAATAAGTGCAATTTATTTCCTTTCGAGCTACAGAAATTTCATCAAATGGCTACAAAGGCTAATTTAAACAGAAGTTTTATTTTTTTTCTTCTAAATAGTATCTATTTTACATATAAAATTTTATTTTTATTTATTAATTTAAGGGAAGTGTGTAAATTTAGCCACTACTTACCAATGAGTTAAATTTACTTAAAAACATTTAAAAAGTAATTCTCAATTTTTAAATTTCATTTATTTATTTTTACTTTTTGTATGTAGAAAAGCAATTTATTCCATTTTGAGCACTTACACATTTAGTCATGGAAAGTAACAGGCTTGCTGGTGAAACAGGTCACACCCAAAATGGAGATGGCATCGAACTACTAGCCAAGGACTAGCTCCTAACAAAAAGCAGTTTTTATCGAGGATTAATTTAAAAACAAATACCAGTTATTGATTTACTCTTCTCAACCTGACAGTCTACCTGTGGTATAACTGTCAGGTAAAATCATACATCCCTATAAGTTCGTGTTCCTAAGTTGTTTTTAAAATAAACAAACAAACATCATTTCATAGAAAGGAAAAAAAAAAAAAAAACAGCTCAAGACAAACACTAATAAGCAAAAATGTATGGGGGAAGAGAAATGTGTAGTTTTGAATTAACTGAAGAAAACAAGAGGGAACTGGTCTGCATACGAAAATGTACATCCTGGAAATTCAGGTGTGAAGATTTCAGAGCAGGAATCTATTTGACTTGAATCTCCCCTATTTCCTTAGTAGAAATGATAAATTGCAGTATTTATATTTCATGGCTCAGAGACCTATCTCCTTTGTTTCTATTCCTTACTCACTTGAGCCTTTACTAAAATCACTCTGAAAAACTCGAGGACAGTGCATAAGAAGAAAAGCAATCACACATAACATTCCCCTTTCTGCAACTGAAGTAGTTTCTTTGGTTTCCTTTATCCTTAACAGTTTTTCTTATCCTTTAGACCTAAAAAAGTTTCTGAGTTCCTTTTATTTTCTTCTCGTGATCATGAGAAACAGAATATATTTTAAAATAGTCCCAAGGGTCATCTGTACCTTTTTAAGCTAAGTTTCCCTTTCTGTAACTTTATAGAAAGAGGAATTTTATGGGTTTGTTACTAGAAAATTACTGAAGAAAATTAAAATGTAAGTATGTGATTTTGGTGCATCAGGTGTCTCCTAGTTAATATATTTAGAACATACTCATTATTTGGGCTAATAGCATTTTTGGTGGTACCTGTTATACAGGGATAGTGTGTTTTTAAACCACTGTTAAATCAATCGCAGGGTTGAGCAAAATATAAAGAGGAGTCTACAATCACAAGAAGTACAGACATATCTAGGACCCTTATTCTTCTGAATCTATGCTTCCTTCAAGGTCTTCATCACTATAAATGCTCTGTACTATTTGCCACACTACTTGCAGGACATTGTCTTGTGATACACGACAAATCATCAAAGTTCATTGGGATTCCATGAGAAATCAGGTATCCTGGAAATGAAATGACCATGGATAAACAACAACTCTGGTAGCCTATTTTCTGAATCTTATGAGGATTATTCCTCCCCAATTATAGTTAAGTCTCAGACATTCGGTCTGTAATCAGTACCACTGGAAGCCAACAGCATCATATTCTGAGGCGACCACTGAACCTGGAATAGCGCAATCCCTTTGTGATTCAAAGGAATGCAATTTAAGTTTCTCAATTTACATGTCATTTCATTGTAAGGAAAATGAAGAAAAAATATTATTTAAAAATATTTAGACACTTCAGTGTTTGCCATTATATGCACTTTAGAATTCAGCAGGGGTTCAAATTTTAATAGGAACATTGAAATAATTTTCAGACTCTGAGCATAGCCTCAGATCTATCAATATACATATTTAGGACATGATTAAAAGGAAGATGAGGAGTTGAATCTTAGGGATCAATCAAGTATTGCCGGGTTAAAAAATGACTTTCGTTTTTTTTTGAAGTAAAAATGAAGTCTGTATAATATCTCTCAGCTCAGAGATTTACCGACTGTGTAGAAAATGAAGATAGAAAATATGAGAGGTAGAAAGATTATGAACAGTAATGATATAGTTAACGATGAACTAATATGTATTAAAAGCTTTTGATATTGCATGGCATTTAAACATACACCACCCTCCTGTTTCTCCACAGCAAACTTCTTAGGTTCGTATCTCATCAAAACACATTTTATGAGAAAATGTTTTAAATATTCATATTTTACTGATTTATACTGAGGATCAGAGATTAAATGACTATGTTAAGGTCAGAAGCAATGTACCAGGATTTAAATTTAAGTACTCATCTCAAAACTTGCCTTTTTTTTTATTAAACAAAACTGCCTTTATCATACTTCAGGGTCACCAAATCAATGCCATTCCTCAAAAGAGAAAATTGAGACTAGCCTGCAGGTCTCCAACATTCATGCCAGGGAAATATTTATTTCAATATTATCCAGCTTATTCCAACATATTACTTATCTTGAAAAATAAGCTGAAAATGAGTATAAAATGAGAATTTAACCTACAAATGGTGTATTCTGTGAATTAGAACTTCCAACATTGAGGACATTTAAAATAAGTTATATACAACTGAAATACTGAAACAGTTTTACTTATCCTTTAAATCTAAAAAAAAAAGTTTCTCAATTTCTTTTAATTTCTTCTTGTGATCACGACAAACAGAATATATTTTTTAAATTGTATTAAGGGTCATTTTTACCTTTTTAAGTTAAGTGATGTTATTTTTATCTTTCTATGTGACAAAGCAAAATTAATCCTTCCTCATTTTTCAAGAAGCTGCCATGTGCCAGAGAAGGTTCCTATTATAATATCCATAACACTTGAAGAGACATTCAGGATGTTATTCATCAGCCAATTCAATGTTCTTGGATTCTAACATTCCGTTTTAATTTAATATGAATGATGGTTTCTCAGCTTGGTCAGCAAAGGACATTTTATATAATCAGTTAGCAATGTAGGAAAAGATATGACACTAGGTTATGCCTTCATTATTACTGACTGCATAAGCACTTTAGGTATTTAACTAACAATTTCTCCACTTGATGTAGAACAACTATAAAGTTAACACAGTGAGAATATTTAGCAATCTGTTTAATTATTATTTGGAAAAAAATTAGAAATCTAATATAGATATAGAAATATCTTTTTGATATTTCTTTAAAAACATACTCTCATATTTGAGTAATTTAATCTCTCATACAATTCTGACTTGCAAATTTCCACTTAACTTATTTGTAAAGTAATATACAACAATTTGGCATGTAAGTTGTGATGACTGACAGTCAAATGATCAAACTGATTCTAGGTGAAATTCCTAATGTGCCTATTTATGGTTCTGAGACTTGACTATTGGTCTAATGTCATCAAATTTGTAGCATGCTGGTCAGTGGAACTGGGAAGCTGAGAAACCATTCAGATATTCATTTCTTGTATGAAACGATGTCTAAATAGTTTATCTAATCCTTATTTATTTTTTAATTCAAAGGACTAAATTTATATATAAGATTTTCCCCCACTTAGATGATATAATGTGAGTTCATTACAATAACAACTGTTACCATGCTGAAGGTAATAAACTAAGACCTCAAACGGACTAGGATTTTGTCTCTCTATGAAGTGATAAAGGAATCATAATACAGCAGCTTTATTCTAAGGTTCTATTATTGTTGAAAGTGTTTGATATTTTTAATTTCTTGAGGGAATTAGAAAAATACACCTAAATCCTACAGTTTTAAATTTGAAGACACTTGGATTTAACATTTACTGAACTCCTAATTTACAAAGAAATGCAATGTCCTATAAGACACTGTAGTGGATACATAACAATGTACCCATTGCACCTGTCCGGCCATAATAAATCTAGTGGACAAGATCAGATGGAAACGGTTCCTGAAATTCAAACACTAAGGGGTTAGTTCCATAGAAGCGGATGTGGTAGACTGACAAATGGACAGAATTATTATTCCCTTCTATCCAGGTCCATTTACAATGTGGTGTTTTTTAGCTTCTCTCGATAACATGTAAAATTTATTTCTCCACCCCTCAAATGTGCATTGGCCTAGCGATAGCTTTGGCCAATAGAAGGTGGCAGAAGTGAAGTTGTGTTATCCTTTCACTTTCTTTTTAAAACCTGGCAATGCAATCATGTGAACAAGACTAGGCCAGTTTTCTGAAAAATGAGCTACCACATAAAAGAAAATCAAAGCAGCCAATACCAAGTCGATTCTCAGAAGCAGACCCAATCAATTTATCATCAGCTTACAGTAAATACATGCAAGAGAGGGCCCAGGTATAAACAAAAGAACCAGACAACTGGAACACATTAAAAGCAATAACAAATGGTCGTTGTTTTAAGCCACTAGGTTGTGGAGTGGCTTGTTAGGCAATGACAGCAAACTATTGTAGAGATCAGTAAAATCTCCTTAAATGTGTCAGACTGTACATCTGAAATTTATAGGTAGATGCACAGAGGTGAAAACGATGCATCAGAAGGAGAAGTTCACTTTTGATTAATACTATGGAATATGTGTCTAGAAATAAAATAGCATGAACTTCATTTTGTATTATCTGTTGATGTTTTTTTTTTTTTTTTATTATACTTTAAGTTCTAGGGTACATGTGCATAACGTGCAGGTTACATATGTATACATGTGCCATGTTGGTGTGCTGCACCCATCAACTCGTCAGCACCCATCAATTCATCATTTATATCAGGTATAACTCCCCAATGCAATCCCTCCCCCCTCCCCCCTCCCCATGATAGGCCCCAGTGTGTGATGTTCCCCTTCCCGAGTCCAAGTGAGCTCATTGTTCAGTTCCCACCTATGAGTGAGAACATGCGGTGTTTGGTTTTCT
>NW_022322684.1:0-4795 GCF_002776525.5 Piliocolobus tephrosceles | reverse complement strand
GGGCCCTTTATATACCCTGGCTGGGAGCTGATGACCCCCAGGACACGAGGTCATTTCCTTGTTTTCACTTATTCTTCCTGAAATAACACCAGCAGATTAGTAAGTTTTCTAGACATTGTTTAGATACTCAGGTACACATAAAAGTCTATTTGTTTTCCTTATTTAGTATAGACCCATTATATTTTGCTATTTATGGTTCAAATATGAATTTAATGACCCTAACTTCAAAGTCTCCAATTATCGTTATAATTCAATGATGCTTTTGCCAGTTGCTGTTTTGAAAGCACAAAGTAGCTGTCATGCTCTGCATGCTCTGAGGGTTACTTGCTAGCAGTTGAAGTGAAGTACACCTCAAGTTGTTAGCATTCTTTGCCACTGCTAAGCTTCCTGGGCAAAACAAGTTGAGGATAATACTACAGGGATAGTTTAAAAGTCAGGATTTCTCAGTAAAAGAAGAATTTTCCAGTCCTCTTTTTGGAGGTACAAGAATGCATTTTAGTAGGTTTCCATCATCCAGTGGTTTTTGTCTTAGAGATATGTTCATTGATTTCTATGGGTGTATCTTTCCAGACCAAGGTAAATTTCACTGTAATCTTCATGATAGCCAGTATCATTAAGTTCTAACTATGTTCCAAGCAGCATATTAAAAAATACACGTATTAATCTAATCTTCATAACATTCTTAGGATGTAGATACTGTTTATTTCTCATTTCACACATAAGCAACCAGATAAGTGACTTACCCAAGGTCATGTACCTAGTAAGTGTTGGAGCCAATACTCACTCCAGAAATATCTGTGGGAACATTATTTGTCAGCCCCAAAAGCTGAATAACTCACTGTAGCTAAAGAATGGATTGTAGGTACCACATTCCCAGATATTAAGGAATGTCTATTTTATTTAGGAACTTTTACAGTGTATTTACTTGAAAACAGTTGTTACTTGTGATATGGCTAATTTTTTAGAGTCGGCTGAAAGGACTCTATGTCTTACCAATAGCCTTAGGAATGGGGAGAATTACCTTCTATTCAGCCTTTTGAAACTGTCAAAACATGCCCTAAGGAGATAGTGTCATAGTCGGGCATAATTGAATGATCATGGGGTATTGTGAACAAAGCAAAATAGTGAGGAAGTCAAACAAGTCTATGTAGATGAAGGCTGCAGTCTTGCAGTATAACAAAACCCTTCAGTAGTGATCCCAGTTGAATGTGTTCTCAGGCCTCATCCGGCCCGTACCTCAGTGTCTTCAACGTCTCCCTGTGTGCTATGCTGGGGCTCATTTCTGCTTATGGAACCAATTGTCATTTTTAATTGTTTCAAATTGTCATGACTTGTAGGCAGATTATGTCACTCAATCACTTTTTAGTCTTTGCCTCTTAATTTGCTTGGTCCTGACCTTTTCCTTTACAACTAAGTCTGTTCTATTAGGTTGGTGCAAAAAGTAATTGCGGTTTTTGGCATTAATTTCAACGGCAAAAGCTGCAGTTACTTTTGCACCAACCTAACAGATCTGAAGTTGAAGGTTCAAGTATAAGCCTTCTTATTGATCACACTTCTTGCATGGTTTCTTACAGGCTTATCCAGATCTGCACCAAGCCACTTTGGCCAACCAGAGAATGGGGTGACTGTGGAAATAAACGAGATTCAATAATAGTGATAACTTTGGGGGGGAAACAAGGCATTCTCCATTTGAGAAAACACTTTTAAATAAGCAGGTCTCTAGAAGGCTAAAAAGAAAATCTCTGAGAGGAGAAAAACAGATGTACTTAGCAAATTTTGGAAACAGTGATCAAGAATATATACAAAAAGGCTGGGCGCAGTGGCTCACGCCTGTAATCCCAGCACTTTGGGAAGCTGTGGCGGGTGCATCACGAGGTCAGGAGATCGAGACCATCCTGGTTAACATGGTGAAACCCCGTCTCTACTAAAAATACAAAAAATTAGCTGGGCATGATGGTGGGCACCTGTAGTCCCAACTACTCACAAGGCTGAGGCAGAAGAATGGTATGAACCCGGGAAGTGGAGCTTGAAGTGAGCAGAGATTGTGCCACTGCACTCCAACCTGGGCAACAGAGCAAGACTCTGTCTCCAAAAAAAAAAAAAAAAAAAAAAAAGAAAAGAAAAGAAAAGAAAACAGAATATATAGAAAGAAATTAGACTTATGAGCCTATCCATTGGTTAATTACCAAACCGTTAACAAAGATAAAACTCCGTTGTGCACATACTGAAAATGTAAAGGTTTTGAATATAACAGTCTTCTTGTTGAGAAACTTTTACCATATTTCCAGAAAAAAGATCTTTCTTCATGATTGGTTTATTGTTTTATGTTAAGAATATGCACATCCAGCATGATGAGTTGAGAGTTGGGATGGAACGATGATGTTTTTCTCTCTTCTAACCAATTCCCTTAGAACTTATTTATTCATCATTCAACACATCATTTTTTATTATACTCAATGTGCCAAATATTGTGCAGGTCAGTGGGAATCTAGTAGTGAACAAAGTTAGTCAAGATCCTGGCCCTCAATGAAAGTATTTAAAACAGAATTGCCATCCAACCCAGCAATCCCATTATTGGGTATGGACCCAGAGGAATAGAAATCATTCTACCATAAAGACACATACATGCACACGTTTACTGCAGCACTGTTCAAAGTAGCAAAAATATGAAATCAACCTAAATACCCATTAAGGGTGGACTGGATAAAGAAAATATGGTACACATACATCACAGAATAGTACACAGCCACAAAAAAGGAAATTATGTCCTTTGTAGCAATGTGGATGAAGCTGGAGGCCATTATCCTAAGCGAACTAACGCAGATACAGAAAACCAAATACCACATGTTCTCACTTATAAGTGGTATCTAAACATTGAATACATATGGACACAAAGAAGGGAACAACAGATACTGAGGCCTACTTGAGGGTGGATGGTGGGAAGAGGGTGAGGATGAAAAAACCACCTGCCTGTTACTATGCTTTTGTTTAATTTAATTAATTAATTAATTTTTTGAGACAGAGTCTCACTCTGTCACCCAGGCAGGGATGCAGTGGTGCAATCTTGGCTCACCGAAGCCTCTGCCTCCCAGGTTCAAGTGATTCTCCTGACTCAGCCTCCTGAGTAGCTTGGATTACAGGTGCATGCCACCATGCCCAGCTAATTTTTGTATATTTAGTAGAGACAGGGTTTCACCATGTTGGCCAGGCTGGTGTTGAATTCCTGGCCTCAAGTGACCTACCCACTTCAGCCTCCCAAAGTGCTGGGATTACAGGCATGAGCCACTGCACCTGGCCATCTGTTACTATGCTTATTACCTGGGTGATGAAATAATCTGTATACCAAAACCCTGTGACACACAGTTTACCTATATAACAAACCTGCACATGTACCCCTGAACTTAAAATAAATTTAAATTAAAAAAAAAATGAAGACCTCTGCCCTCACAAAGCTTCCCTTGCCTCACTTCTTTCAATGGGCAGGTAGATATGCCCAGGAATACACGCCGAACAATCAAAGAA
Source organism: Piliocolobus tephrosceles (assembly GCF_002776525.5). NCBI lineage: Eukaryota > Metazoa > Chordata > Mammalia > Primates > Cercopithecidae > Piliocolobus > Piliocolobus tephrosceles. The sequence continues at coordinate 1,273 of NW_022322684.1, read as the reverse complement.
ACCTCTTTTCTGTCAGATGCTAGGAACTAAAAACATATTTCTCAGGGAAATGATAGTGGTTAGCCTTCCTTACCAACCTACAAGTATTTAACAATATCAACAATATATGCAGTATGGATTAATGTTATCACCATTTCAACTGCATTGGTGTTGTTTAAATGGTAAGATGAATGTGGAGCTCAAAACCAGGATGATGACAACCAAGGCTTCATTTCTCCCTGTCTTCTCAGCAGCAGCCACTCCACTGGAAGTAGAACTGGCCATGATGGTGCTGATGGGAACCATGGAGAATTTGGGATAGTGGTTCCTCCAGCATGGGATGTTCAGTGGCTGGGGATTCCCAGGTCCTGTTTGACATCAATTACTGCACAGTTTTCTACATTGGTGAACAAATGGGGCTGTAACTTAACTTAGACTTCCTCCCCCTTATCATGTGTGTGAATTATTCATAAGTCAAGTTTATGTTTACAGAGACCTACTGTAGTCTCACCATTTCCTCAGCATCACCATAAAACCTGCGACTAGAAACATGAAGGTGAATCACATGAGATGATCAGATTTATTTGAAATGCTATTAAAATTATAGACCTTCCACCTGAGTTGTTCCTATTCTAAAGCTCAAAAATGGCCCTTAGAAAATCCTTCCTTTCGTTCTGATTCCATGTGCTGTAATGTAAGCTAAATATGAGCTTTTGAAGAGTGATAAACAATAAATAAAAAGAAATGTGTTTACTTCCCCAGAAATAAAATTTTATTTTAATTTTACAGGCAAAAATACAGCATACAAATAGTATTATCCTGGAAGAAAAAAAATCTCATCTGAGAACCTTGAAATAATAGAAAAAAGGGGGATGAGCCAGTGAGACAGAGTTCTATTCAAGAGGAGCTTTGATTTTTATTTACTCGTTTTTGTTTTTGTTTTTTTTTAAGCCAGGAATTCAAATGATGAAAGCTGGAATTTTTCTCAAGATTGTCAGGGAGGGCCAGGATTAGCTGCATAATTATGTGGGGAAACAGGATGTTATTGTTGAATTCGTGCTTGAGGATCAGCTAGGCTGCAAAGGTGGAGTCTCTCATCTGATCCAGAAGGAGTGGAAGAGTCTGCACATGATTCTGTGCACCTGGCAATGTTTCGTGCGTTGAGGGGAGAGGTGGGGTCTCAGCAGGAGAAGGTCCTGCAGGTGGTGCTGCAAGGCGTAGGCTGGCCGCATGGGGGCCGGCAGCACGGGGACTGCACAGACACAGGCTGGCAGCAGGTGGTGGCCCAGCAGCA
>NW_022322683.1:0-4795 GCF_002776525.5 Piliocolobus tephrosceles | reverse complement strand
TGCTGCTGGGCCACCACCTGCTGCCAGCCTGTGTCTGTGCAGTCCCCGTGCTGCCGGCCCCCATGCGGCCAGCCTACGCCTTGCAGCACCACCTGCAGGACCTTCTCCTGCTGAGACCCCACCTCTCCCCTCAACGCACGAAACATTGCCAGGTGCACAGAATCATGTGCAGACTCTTCCACTCCTTCTGGATCAGATGAGAGACTCCACCTTTGCAGCCTAGCTGATCCTCAAGCACGAATTCAACAATAACATCCTGTTTCCCCACATAATTATGCAGCTAATCCTGGCCCTCCCTGACAATCTTGAGAAAAATTCCAGCTTTCATCATTTGAATTCCTGGCTTAAAAAAAAACAAAAACAAAAACGAGTAAATAAAAATCAAAGCTCCTCTTGAATAGAACTCTGTCTCACTGGCTCATCCCCCTTTTTTCTATTATTTCAAGGTTCTCAGATGAGATTTTTTTTCTTCCAGGATAATACTATTTGTATGCTGTATTTTTGCCTGTAAAATTAAAATAAAATTTTATTTCTGGGGAAGTAAACACATTTCTTTTTATTTATTGTTTATCACTCTTCAAAAGCTCATATTTAGCTTACATTACAGCACATGGAATCAGAACGAAAGGAAGGATTTTCTAAGGGCCATTTTTGAGCTTTAGAATAGGAACAACTCAGGTGGAAGGTCTATAATTTTAATAGCATTTCAAATAAATCTGATCATCTCATGTGATTCACCTTCATGTTTCTAGTCGCAGGTTTTATGGTGATGCTGAGGAAATGGTGAGACTACAGTAGGTCTCTGTAAACATAAACTTGACTTATGAATAATTCACACACATGATAAGGGGGAGGAAGTCTAAGTTAAGTTACAGCCCCATTTGTTCACCAATGTAGAAAACTGTGCAGTAATTGATGTCAAACAGGACCTGGGAATCCCCAGCCACTGAACATCCCATGCTGGAGGAACCACTATCCCAAATTCTCCATGGTTCCCATCAGCACCATCATGGCCAGTTCTACTTCCAGTGGAGTGGCTGCTGCTGAGAAGACAGGGAGAAATGAAGCCTTGGTTGTCATCATCCTGGTTTTGAGCTCCACATTCATCTTACCATTTAAACAACACCAATGCAGTTGAAATGGTGATAACATTAATCCATACTGCATATATTGTTGATATTGTTAAATACTTGTAGGTTGGTAAGGAAGGCTAACCACTATCATTTCCCTGAGAAATATGTTTTTAGTTCCTAGCATCTGACAGAAAAGAGGTTTCTTTGATTGTTCGGCGTGTATTCCTGGGCATATCTACCTGCCCATTGAAAGAAGTGAGGCAAGGGAAGCTTTGTGAGGGCAGAGGTCTTCATTTTTTTTTTAATTTAAATTTATTTTAAGTTCAGGGGTACATGTGCAGGTTTGTTATATAGGTAAACTGTGTGTCACAGGGTTTTGGTATACAGATTATTTCATCACCCAGGTAATAAGCATAGTAACAGATGGCCAGGTGCAGTGGCTCATGCCTGTAATCCCAGCACTTTGGGAGGCTGAAGTGGGTAGGTCACTTGAGGCCAGGAATTCAACACCAGCCTGGCCAACATGGTGAAACCCTGTCTCTACTAAATATACAAAAATTAGCTGGGCATGGTGGCATGCACCTGTAATCCAAGCTACTCAGGAGGCTGAGTCAGGAGAATCACTTGAACCTGGGAGGCAGAGGCTTCGGTGAGCCAAGATTGCACCACTGCATCCCTGCCTGGGTGACAGAGTGAGACTCTGTCTCAAAAAATTAATTAATTAATTAAATTAAACAAAAGCATAGTAACAGGCAGGTGGTTTTTTCATCCTCACCCTCTTCCCACCATCCACCCTCAAGTAGGCCTCAGTATCTGTTGTTCCCTTCTTTGTGTCCATATGTATTCAATGTTTAGATACCACTTATAAGTGAGAACATGTGGTATTTGGTTTTCTGTATCTGCGTTAGTTCGCTTAGGATAATGGCCTCCAGCTTCATCCACATTGCTACAAAGGACATAATTTCCTTTTTTGTGGCTGTGTACTATTCTGTGATGTATGTGTACCATATTTTCTTTATCCAGTCCACCCTTAATGGGTATTTAGGTTGATTTCATATTTTTGCTACTTTGAACAGTGCTGCAGTAAACGTGTGCATGTATGTGTCTTTATGGTAGAATGATTTCTATTCCTCTGGGTCCATACCCAATAATGGGATTGCTGGGTTGGATGGCAATTCTGTTTTAAATACTTTCATTGAGGGCCAGGATCTTGACTAACTTTGTTCACTACTAGATTCCCACTGACCTGCACAATATTTGGCACATTGAGTATAATAAAAAATGATGTGTTGAATGATGAATAAATAAGTTCTAAGGGAATTGGTTAGAAGAGAGAAAAACATCATCGTTCCATCCCAACTCTCAACTCATCATGCTGGATGTGCATATTCTTAACATAAAACAATAAACCAATCATGAAGAAAGATCTTTTTTCTGGAAATATGGTAAAAGTTTCTCAACAAGAAGACTGTTATATTCAAAACCTTTACATTTTCAGTATGTGCACAACGGAGTTTTATCTTTGTTAACGGTTTGGTAATTAACCAATGGATAGGCTCATAAGTCTAATTTCTTTCTATATATTCTGTTTTCTTTTCTTTTCTTTTCTTTTTTTTTTTTTTTTTTTTTTTTGGAGACAGAGTCTTGCTCTGTTGCCCAGGTTGGAGTGCAGTGGCACAATCTCTGCTCACTTCAAGCTCCACTTCCCGGGTTCATACCATTCTTCTGCCTCAGCCTTGTGAGTAGTTGGGACTACAGGTGCCCACCATCATGCCCAGCTAATTTTTTGTATTTTTAGTAGAGACGGGGTTTCACCATGTTAACCAGGATGGTCTCGATCTCCTGACCTCGTGATGCACCCGCCACAGCTTCCCAAAGTGCTGGGATTACAGGCGTGAGCCACTGCGCCCAGCCTTTTTGTATATATTCTTGATCACTGTTTCCAAAATTTGCTAAGTACATCTGTTTTTCTCCTCTCAGAGATTTTCTTTTTAGCCTTCTAGAGACCTGCTTATTTAAAAGTGTTTTCTCAAATGGAGAATGCCTTGTTTCCCCCCCAAAGTTATCACTATTATTGAATCTCGTTTATTTCCACAGTCACCCCATTCTCTGGTTGGCCAAAGTGGCTTGGTGCAGATCTGGATAAGCCTGTAAGAAACCATGCAAGAAGTGTGATCAATAAGAAGGCTTATACTTGAACCTTCAACTTCAGATCTGTTAGGTTGGTGCAAAAGTAACTGCAGCTTTTGCCGTTGAAATTAATGCCAAAAACCGCAATTACTTTTTGCACCAACCTAATAGAACAGACTTAGTTGTAAAGGAAAAGGTCAGGACCAAGCAAATTAAGAGGCAAAGACTAAAAAGTGATTGAGTGACATAATCTGCCTACAAGTCATGACAATTTGAAACAATTAAAAATGACAATTGGTTCCATAAGCAGAAATGAGCCCCAGCATAGCACACAGGGAGACGTTGAAGACACTGAGGTACGGGCCGGATGAGGCCTGAGAACACATTCAACTGGGATCACTACTGAAGGGTTTTGTTATACTGCAAGACTGCAGCCTTCATCTACATAGACTTGTTTGACTTCCTCACTATTTTGCTTTGTTCACAATACCCCATGATCATTCAATTATGCCCGACTATGACACTATCTCCTTAGGGCATGTTTTGACAGTTTCAAAAGGCTGAATAGAAGGTAATTCTCCCCATTCCTAAGGCTATTGGTAAGACATAGAGTCCTTTCAGCCGACTCTAAAAAATTAGCCATATCACAAGTAACAACTGTTTTCAAGTAAATACACTGTAAAAGTTCCTAAATAAAATAGACATTCCTTAATATCTGGGAATGTGGTACCTACAATCCATTCTTTAGCTACAGTGAGTTATTCAGCTTTTGGGGCTGACAAATAATGTTCCCACAGATATTTCTGGAGTGAGTATTGGCTCCAACACTTACTAGGTACATGACCTTGGGTAAGTCACTTATCTGGTTGCTTATGTGTGAAATGAGAAATAAACAGTATCTACATCCTAAGAATGTTATGAAGATTAGATTAATACGTGTATTTTTTAATATGCTGCTTGGAACATAGTTAGAACTTAATGATACTGGCTATCATGAAGATTACAGTGAAATTTACCTTGGTCTGGAAAGATACACCCATAGAAATCAATGAACATATCTCTAAGACAAAAACCACTGGATGATGGAAACCTACTAAAATGCATTCTTGTACCTCCAAAAAGAGGACTGGAAAATTCTTCTTTTACTGAGAAATCCTGACTTTTAAACTATCCCTGTAGTATTATCCTCAACTTGTTTTGCCCAGGAAGCTTAGCAGTGGCAAAGAATGCTAACAACTTGAGGTGTACTTCACTTCAACTGCTAGCAAGTAACCCTCAGAGCATGCAGAGCATGACAGCTACTTTGTGCTTTCAAAACAGCAACTGGCAAAAGCATCATTGAATTATAACGATAATTGGAGACTTTGAAGTTAGGGTCATTAAATTCATATTTGAACCATAAATAGCAAAATATAATGGGTCTATACTAAATAAGGAAAACAAATAGACTTTTATGTGTACCTGAGTATCTAAACAATGTCTAGAAAACTTACTAATCTGCTGGTGTTATTTCAGGAAGAATAAGTGAAAACAAGGAAATGACCTCGTGTCCTGGGGGTCATCAGCTCCCAGCCAGGGTATATAAAGGGCCC
>NW_022322682.1:0-5631 GCF_002776525.5 Piliocolobus tephrosceles | reverse complement strand
GGTGTGAATGTCCTCCTCCCGCTCCGGGCCCTTTATATACCCTGGCCGGGTGCAGGTGACCCTTTTCGTTTACCTTTTGGCCAATTAAGTCGAATTCTGTTTTGACTAATGGTTGCTTGTGACACACTCATTATCTCATTAAAGAGCTCTTGTTGTATGGATGTACCTACACGGTGTGAAAATCTAAGAACTCATCGTCATTTGAGGTGATAGTAGCTCTGCATGCTTATTTTGAGTAGATAGCACTGGATCAAATCTGGACAAAATGGTCTAAAAAATTTTCAGTTTTTAAAAGAAATTATAAACATAGAGGAGTACATAGAACACTGAGTAGAGCCTATCCTGACCCCAGCAGGGGACTCAAGTCATTGGAAGCACCTACATGTGAAAAGTGAATCACACGAGTGTTAGACAAGATGTCCCATGTAGTCTGCTTGGGAATATGTTTATCACTTGAAATAGTGGGATACATAGGCCTTGAACAGGATAGTAGCTCATCTAGTTTTACAGGACAGACAAAAATTTTTGCAAGCCACTAAGTATTGGAATAATACCTCCAAGACTGCCTTGCATGTGTTCTTTTCTCTAGTACATGGTTCTGTGCAACTCTGGTCCTTCTGGTCATAAGGTGCTGATTTTTATCTCTGAAACATGTCATTTTTTAGCCTTGCCTTTCTTGTGCATGTAATGAAGAATTCTGTAATGGGAAATTTTTTTCTCAATATACCTTGATGGCCGAGTGCAGTGGCTCATGCCTGTAATCCCAACACTTGGGGAGGTCGAGGCAGGCAGATCACCTGAGCTCAGGAGTTCAAGACCGCCCTGGGCAATATGGTGAAACCTCAACTCTAATAAAATACAAAAAATTAGCCAGGTTTGGTGGTGGGTGCCTGTAGTCCTAGCTATGCAGGAGGCTGGGGAATGAGAATCACTTGAGCCCCAGAGGCGGAGGTTGCAGTGAGCCGAGATCATGCCACAGAACTCCAGCTTGGGCTACAAAGTGAGACTCCATCTCAAAATAATATATACATATATACCTTGACATAAGTGCTATGACTAGCAAGTGAAAAGAAAGGGGTTTTCAACCAACATTGCACACATATCCAGTACACTGTTCAGCAGAGATACGTTGGGAGGCTGCCCAGTGTTCTGCTGTGGCACTGCTAAAAGCGTGATGGACGGGCTTCTTCAGGAAGTGTTGCCAGAGGCAGTTTAGGAACTGCAAGGGGGAAACAATCCCATTACCTTCCAGCTTTACTCCTCCTGTTAGTCACCAAACAGGGTTTTGAATCACTTCAGGATCATTTTCTTTATTTGAAAGAATGTGCTTTGGCCCCCAACATCTAAAGCTCCCCAAATGGAATTTCAAGCATAATTTCAAAACTTTAAAAGGAATGTAAATTGACTGAACCCATAGTCACAATTAGCGAAACAGAAGAAGGAGCTATCAGGCACAATCTCATCACTAGAGACCTTTGACTCTCTTGTTTTACATTCTTTTCTTTGTTCATGGACATGGGATTTTTGTTTTTCAAAGCGATAACCAGAGGTAACTAGGTAAAAAGTTGTATATTCTGCTCTTTTCAAGACATATTATGTCATAACTTATTTTCATGCTGCTGTGGAGTCTGCATGGTAATCACATTTTATGCAATGGGAGCCTCTTTGGAAGACTTAAATCATCACATTAGCAAGACTCATTTCTCTACTGCACAAACTTCGAACCCAAGTTCATTCCAAAGACATCTATCTCTCCCCTTTGTAAAGATCCAAAAAAAATAGTCTTTGTATCATTCAGTAAACCTTTCTGATGTTTATTCACTCTAAGACACTTATCCACACACCATAGCCAAACTTCATTTGCAGGCAGAGAAATTATGGGTCATGCTTCAGTTATTCATGCCCCAGAGTTGTGAGAGCACAGACAGCTCTGTGGTTTGAAACTGGTGGCAAGTCACATCCTATTTTCTGACCCCACTTATTCTGAAACTGGACAATGCTCATTTAAAGCTCTGCCACTTACTGGCTGTGTGTCCTTGGGCCATAATAATAGTTCATATCAGAACTGTTGTAAGGATTACATGAGCTAATATTTGTCAAGTGCTAAGAACAACAGTGTCTGGTACTTAGGGTCTAAAATATATGTATTTTATATATATATAATATATATATTTAAATATATAGTATATATAGTAAATATATTTTTAAATATATAGTAAATATATATATTTATACATATATACACATATATAGTAACATGAGCTTTTACTATATAGAGAGTAAATATATAGTACGTATATACATATATATGTATATATACGTACATATATACCTGTATGTGTATATATACATACACATATTCACATATATATGTATAAGTATATAGTAAAAGGTCATGTTACATTGGTACTTTTAAAATTCTAAACTTTAAGTTTAGAACAAAGACCAACATATTTGTTATGGCAAATGATTGGTTCTCTGCTGAGTCACCAAAGAATATGCATGAAATAACATTATTCAGTGGTGAGTTCCATTAATAGCATGAAATAAAATAAAAGCACCTGGAAGCAAGAAATAGAGCACCTTCTCATTGAGTACTTACCTCTGTTAAGGGAGTCAGGCTATTGTTGAACTGACAGGTGGCACGTCTGTCAGGACTGTGTATAACAACAAGACCCCTACTGAGAACCCCACAGCCCATGCAATACAGAATGGGGTCTTAGAGAAGCATCCTTAAAAAAAAAAAAAAGCCTTCACATTGATTTAGACAGACTTCTCGTGGTGGTGGACAACGGATTTTGTGTAATAGACTCTAGAGCTTTATTTCACATTATCATTTAACAATAACATTATGAACAATTTTTTTTCATTATTTCAACTTTTTCTTTAGATTCAGGGAGTACATTGTGTGATGTACCAGTTTGTTATGTGGGTATATTGTGTGATGCTGAGGTTTGGGGTATGATTGATTCTGTCACCCAGGACTGAGTGTAGTACCCAATAGTTTTTCAACCCTTGTCTCCCTCCCTCTCTCCCTCCCTCTCTCCCTGCTCTAGTAGTCCCTGATGTCTATTGTTGCCATCATTAGGTCAATGAGTACCCGATGTTTAATTCCCATTTGTCAGTGAGAACATATGGCATTTGGTTTTCTGTTCCTGGGTTAATTTGCTTAGGATAATGGCCCCCAGCTGCATCCATGTTACTGTGAAGGACACGAGTTCATTGTTTTTTATGGCTGAGTTGTACTCCATGGTGTGTGTGTACCACATTTTCTCTATCCAGTCCACCACTGTTGGGAACCTAGGTTGATTCCATGTCTTTGCTATTGTGAATTGTACTGTGACAAACATGCAAGTGCATGTGTCTTTTTGGTAGAATGAGTAGTTTTCTTTTGGCTACAGACCAAGTAAAGCGATTGCTGGGGCAAATGATAGTTCTATTTTAAGTTCTTGAGAAATCTCCACATTGCTTTCCATAGTGGCTGAACTAATCTACATTCCCATCAACAGCATATAAGCATTCTCTCCTCTCGACAGCCTTGTCAGCATCTGTTGTTTTTTTACTATTTTTTTCTTTATTCTGAAAGTATGGGGCTTCAATTACTGAGCTTTTTAATAATAGCCATTCTGACTGGTGCAAGATGGTATCTCATTGTGGTTTTGATTTGCATTTCTTTGATGAATAATGATATGGAGCATTTTTTCACATGTTTGTTGGCTGCTTGTATGTCTTGTTTTGAGAAGTGATTGTTCAAGTCCTTTGCCCACTTTTTAATGGGGTTATTTGTTTTTTGCTTGTTCAATTGTTTAAGTTCCTTATAGATTCTGGATATTAGGCCTTTATTGGATGCACAGTTTGTGAATATTTTCTCTCATTCTGTAGGTTGTCTATTTACTGTATTGATAGTTTCATTTACTGTGCAGAAACTCTTTAGTTTAATTAGGTCCCACTTGTCAATTTTTGTGTTTGTTGCAATTGCTTTTGAGGACTTAGTCATAAATTCTTTCTGAAGATTGATGCTCAGAATGATGTTTTCTAGATTTTCTCCTAGGGTTTTTACAGTTTGAGGTCTTACATTTAAATCTTTAATCCATCTTGAGTTAATTTTTCTATATGGTGAAAGGTCGGGGTCTAGTTTCAATCCTCTGCATAGAGCTAGCTAGCTATCTCAGCACCACTTATCGAATAGGGAGTCCTATCCTCATTGCTTATTTTTGTTAATGTTATCAAAGATTAGATTGTTGTGTGAGTGTGACTTTATTTCTGGGTTCCCTATTCTGTTCCTTTTGTCTATGCCACTTTATATTTTACAACCTTGTTTTTGTACCAGTACCATGCTGTTTTGTTTACTGTAGTCTTATAGCATAGTTTGAAGTCAGGTAATGTGATGCCTCCAGATTTCTTTTATTTAGGATTGCTTTGGCTATTTGGGCTCTTTTCGGTTCCATATGAATTTCAGAATAGTTTTTTTCTGGTTCTGTGAAAAATGAGATTGGTAGCTTGATAAAAACAGCATTGAATCTGTAGATTGCTTTGGGCAGTGTGGCCATTTTAATGACATTGATTCTTCCAGTCCATTGGCATGGGATGTTTTTCCATTCGTTTATGTCACCTATCATTTCTTTAAGTCGTGTTCTGTAGTTTTCTCTGTAGAGATTTTTCACTTCCTTGGTTAGATGTATTCCTAGGGTGTGTGTGTATGTGTGTGTGGCTATTGAAGTGTAAAATAAAGTCGTAAAATATACAACCATTTTGTGATTAACATGTCTCTCACCATACTAAGAAGAAGTGTTTGACTTAAGGTCTAAATGCAAGAAACATGCATTCTCCAGGGTCTTTTCTAAACTTTTGTGATTATAATTACATTAGTAAGTAACTAATTTACTCTTACATTACTCATGTTTTTTTAACATTTAAAAGAGAGGTAATTGGCCAGAGGTTGCCTAAGGCTTCTTCCACCTCTAACACCCTGGGTATTCTATGATGTTCCAACAGGTGTTGGATCAGTAAACAGACCATTAGGCTGGGAATATAAGTTTCAACCCAGGTGCAGCCTCCCAGGGTGTTTCTTGTGACAGAACATTTCTCAGGTGTTCGATGCATGCCTAGAATTCTGGGCACAAGTGACTCTGTACACATGATAAAGACATAGTTGTACTCATCTTCCTGACTCAGCTGTGCTCCACAAATGCCATTTACAATGATTATAAGAAAACTACTCAGACTTAAGTTATGAGAACTATGTAAGAGGATTATTCTGCATCTTGCTTTGAGTATCTCTAGACAAAAGAGAGGTGCAATCTACCAGAGGAAATATCACAAAGACCATGATTTCTATGCTAAGAATATTGAGTTTTATTAGAAAGCAGACAACGTGATATGGGAGTTAGACTGGAGTCCTAGGAAGAGAGAGTATTTTTCATCTGTAGTTGGTCTGAAAAGGTGTCTTCAGTGCATAGTGTGAGCTAGTATGAAGAGATGAGAAATGGGCTTCTCAAGGAAACATGTATTGCTCTGCGGTGATGCCCTGAGGGGCAGCGGGATGGTCCTGGCCATCTTCTGAAGGGCCCTTCGTGATAACGGGCTGCTCAGCAGGAGAAGGTCCTGCAGGTGGTGCTGCAAGGCGTCGGC
>NW_022322681.1:0-5631 GCF_002776525.5 Piliocolobus tephrosceles | reverse complement strand
GCCGACGCCTTGCAGCACCACCTGCAGGACCTTCTCCTGCTGAGCAGCCCGTTATCACGAAGGGCCCTTCAGAAGATGGCCAGGACCATCCCGCTGCCCCTCAGGGCATCACCGCAGAGCAATACATGTTTCCTTGAGAAGCCCATTTCTCATCTCTTCATACTAGCTCACACTATGCACTGAAGACACCTTTTCAGACCAACTACAGATGAAAAATACTCTCTCTTCCTAGGACTCCAGTCTAACTCCCATATCACGTTGTCTGCTTTCTAATAAAACTCAATATTCTTAGCATAGAAATCATGGTCTTTGTGATATTTCCTCTGGTAGATTGCACCTCTCTTTTGTCTAGAGATACTCAAAGCAAGATGCAGAATAATCCTCTTACATAGTTCTCATAACTTAAGTCTGAGTAGTTTTCTTATAATCATTGTAAATGGCATTTGTGGAGCACAGCTGAGTCAGGAAGATGAGTACAACTATGTCTTTATCATGTGTACAGAGTCACTTGTGCCCAGAATTCTAGGCATGCATCGAACACCTGAGAAATGTTCTGTCACAAGAAACACCCTGGGAGGCTGCACCTGGGTTGAAACTTATATTCCCAGCCTAATGGTCTGTTTACTGATCCAACACCTGTTGGAACATCATAGAATACCCAGGGTGTTAGAGGTGGAAGAAGCCTTAGGCAACCTCTGGCCAATTACCTCTCTTTTAAATGTTAAAAAAACATGAGTAATGTAAGAGTAAATTAGTTACTTACTAATGTAATTATAATCACAAAAGTTTAGAAAAGACCCTGGAGAATGCATGTTTCTTGCATTTAGACCTTAAGTCAAACACTTCTTCTTAGTATGGTGAGAGACATGTTAATCACAAAATGGTTGTATATTTTACGACTTTATTTTACACTTCAATAGCCACACACACATACACACACACCCTAGGAATACATCTAACCAAGGAAGTGAAAAATCTCTACAGAGAAAACTACAGAACACGACTTAAAGAAATGATAGGTGACATAAACGAATGGAAAAACATCCCATGCCAATGGACTGGAAGAATCAATGTCATTAAAATGGCCACACTGCCCAAAGCAATCTACAGATTCAATGCTGTTTTTATCAAGCTACCAATCTCATTTTTCACAGAACCAGAAAAAAACTATTCTGAAATTCATATGGAACCGAAAAGAGCCCAAATAGCCAAAGCAATCCTAAATAAAAGAAATCTGGAGGCATCACATTACCTGACTTCAAACTATGCTATAAGACTACAGTAAACAAAACAGCATGGTACTGGTACAAAAACAAGGTTGTAAAATATAAAGTGGCATAGACAAAAGGAACAGAATAGGGAACCCAGAAATAAAGTCACACTCACACAACAATCTAATCTTTGATAACATTAACAAAAATAAGCAATGAGGATAGGACTCCCTATTCGATAAGTGGTGCTGAGATAGCTAGCTAGCTCTATGCAGAGGATTGAAACTAGACCCCGACCTTTCACCATATAGAAAAATTAACTCAAGATGGATTAAAGATTTAAATGTAAGACCTCAAACTGTAAAAACCCTAGGAGAAAATCTAGAAAACATCATTCTGAGCATCAATCTTCAGAAAGAATTTATGACTAAGTCCTCAAAAGCAATTGCAACAAACACAAAAATTGACAAGTGGGACCTAATTAAACTAAAGAGTTTCTGCACAGTAAATGAAACTATCAATACAGTAAATAGACAACCTACAGAATGAGAGAAAATATTCACAAACTGTGCATCCAATAAAGGCCTAATATCCAGAATCTATAAGGAACTTAAACAATTGAACAAGCAAAAAACAAATAACCCCATTAAAAAGTGGGCAAAGGACTTGAACAATCACTTCTCAAAACAAGACATACAAGCAGCCAACAAACATGTGAAAAAATGCTCCATATCATTATTCATCAAAGAAATGCAAATCAAAACCACAATGAGATACCATCTTGCACCAGTCAGAATGGCTATTATTAAAAAGCTCAGTAATTGAAGCCCCATACTTTCAGAATAAAGAAAAAAATAGTAAAAAAACAACAGATGCTGACAAGGCTGTCGAGAGGAGAGAATGCTTATATGCTGTTGATGGGAATGTAGATTAGTTCAGCCACTATGGAAAGCAATGTGGAGATTTCTCAAGAACTTAAAATAGAACTATCATTTGCCCCAGCAATCGCTTTACTTGGTCTGTAGCCAAAAGAAAACTACTCATTCTACCAAAAAGACACATGCACTTGCATGTTTGTCACAGTACAATTCACAATAGCAAAGACATGGAATCAACCTAGGTTCCCAACAGTGGTGGACTGGATAGAGAAAATGTGGTACACACACACCATGGAGTACAACTCAGCCATAAAAAACAATGAACTCGTGTCCTTCACAGTAACATGGATGCAGCTGGGGGCCATTATCCTAAGCAAATTAACCCAGGAACAGAAAACCAAATGCCATATGTTCTCACTGACAAATGGGAATTAAACATCGGGTACTCATTGACCTAATGATGGCAACAATAGACATCAGGGACTACTAGAGCAGGGAGAGAGGGAGGGAGAGAGGGAGGGAGACAAGGGTTGAAAAACTATTGGGTACTACACTCAGTCCTGGGTGACAGAATCAATCATACCCCAAACCTCAGCATCACACAATATACCCACATAACAAACTGGTACATCACACAATGTACTCCCTGAATCTAAAGAAAAAGTTGAAATAATGAAAAAAAATTGTTCATAATGTTATTGTTAAATGATAATGTGAAATAAAGCTCTAGAGTCTATTACACAAAATCCGTTGTCCACCACCACGAGAAGTCTGTCTAAATCAATGTGAAGGCTTTTTTTTTTTTTTAAGGATGCTTCTCTAAGACCCCATTCTGTATTGCATGGGCTGTGGGGTTCTCAGTAGGGGTCTTGTTGTTATACACAGTCCTGACAGACGTGCCACCTGTCAGTTCAACAATAGCCTGACTCCCTTAACAGAGGTAAGTACTCAATGAGAAGGTGCTCTATTTCTTGCTTCCAGGTGCTTTTATTTTATTTCATGCTATTAATGGAACTCACCACTGAATAATGTTATTTCATGCATATTCTTTGGTGACTCAGCAGAGAACCAATCATTTGCCATAACAAATATGTTGGTCTTTGTTCTAAACTTAAAGTTTAGAATTTTAAAAGTACCAATGTAACATGACCTTTTACTATATACTTATACATATATATGTGAATATGTGTATGTATATATACACATACAGGTATATATGTACGTATATATACATATATATGTATATACGTACTATATATTTACTCTCTATATAGTAAAAGCTCATGTTACTATATATGTGTATATATGTATAAATATATATATTTACTATATATTTAAAAATATATTTACTATATATACTATATATTTAAATATATATATTATATATATATAAAATACATATATTTTAGACCCTAAGTACCAGACACTGTTGTTCTTAGCACTTGACAAATATTAGCTCATGTAATCCTTACAACAGTTCTGATATGAACTATTATTATGGCCCAAGGACACACAGCCAGTAAGTGGCAGAGCTTTAAATGAGCATTGTCCAGTTTCAGAATAAGTGGGGTCAGAAAATAGGATGTGACTTGCCACCAGTTTCAAACCACAGAGCTGTCTGTGCTCTCACAACTCTGGGGCATGAATAACTGAAGCATGACCCATAATTTCTCTGCCTGCAAATGAAGTTTGGCTATGGTGTGTGGATAAGTGTCTTAGAGTGAATAAACATCAGAAAGGTTTACTGAATGATACAAAGACTATTTTTTTTGGATCTTTACAAAGGGGAGAGATAGATGTCTTTGGAATGAACTTGGGTTCGAAGTTTGTGCAGTAGAGAAATGAGTCTTGCTAATGTGATGATTTAAGTCTTCCAAAGAGGCTCCCATTGCATAAAATGTGATTACCATGCAGACTCCACAGCAGCATGAAAATAAGTTATGACATAATATGTCTTGAAAAGAGCAGAATATACAACTTTTTACCTAGTTACCTCTGGTTATCGCTTTGAAAAACAAAAATCCCATGTCCATGAACAAAGAAAAGAATGTAAAACAAGAGAGTCAAAGGTCTCTAGTGATGAGATTGTGCCTGATAGCTCCTTCTTCTGTTTCGCTAATTGTGACTATGGGTTCAGTCAATTTACATTCCTTTTAAAGTTTTGAAATTATGCTTGAAATTCCATTTGGGGAGCTTTAGATGTTGGGGGCCAAAGCACATTCTTTCAAATAAAGAAAATGATCCTGAAGTGATTCAAAACCCTGTTTGGTGACTAACAGGAGGAGTAAAGCTGGAAGGTAATGGGATTGTTTCCCCCTTGCAGTTCCTAAACTGCCTCTGGCAACACTTCCTGAAGAAGCCCGTCCATCACGCTTTTAGCAGTGCCACAGCAGAACACTGGGCAGCCTCCCAACGTATCTCTGCTGAACAGTGTACTGGATATGTGTGCAATGTTGGTTGAAAACCCCTTTCTTTTCACTTGCTAGTCATAGCACTTATGTCAAGGTATATATGTATATATTATTTTGAGATGGAGTCTCACTTTGTAGCCCAAGCTGGAGTTCTGTGGCATGATCTCGGCTCACTGCAACCTCCGCCTCTGGGGCTCAAGTGATTCTCATTCCCCAGCCTCCTGCATAGCTAGGACTACAGGCACCCACCACCAAACCTGGCTAATTTTTTGTATTTTATTAGAGTTGAGGTTTCACCATATTGCCCAGGGCGGTCTTGAACTCCTGAGCTCAGGTGATCTGCCTGCCTCGACCTCCCCAAGTGTTGGGATTACAGGCATGAGCCACTGCACTCGGCCATCAAGGTATATTGAGAAAAAAATTTCCCATTACAGAATTCTTCATTACATGCACAAGAAAGGCAAGGCTAAAAAATGACATGTTTCAGAGATAAAAATCAGCACCTTATGACCAGAAGGACCAGAGTTGCACAGAACCATGTACTAGAGAAAAGAACACATGCAAGGCAGTCTTGGAGGTATTATTCCAATACTTAGTGGCTTGCAAAAATTTTTGTCTGTCCTGTAAAACTAGATGAGCTACTATCCTGTTCAAGGCCTATGTATCCCACTATTTCAAGTGATAAACATATTCCCAAGCAGACTACATGGGACATCTTGTCTAACACTCGTGTGATTCACTTTTCACATGTAGGTGCTTCCAATGACTTGAGTCCCCTGCTGGGGTCAGGATAGGCTCTACTCAGTGTTCTATGTACTCCTCTATGTTTATAATTTCTTTTAAAAACTGAAAATTTTTTAGACCATTTTGTCCAGATTTGATCCAGTGCTATCTACTCAAAATAAGCATGCAGAGCTACTATCACCTCAAATGACGATGAGTTCTTAGATTTTCACACCGTGTAGGTACATCCATACAACAAGAGCTCTTTAATGAGATAATGAGTGTGTCACAAGCAACCATTAGTCAAAACAGAATTCGACTTAATTGGCCAAAAGGTAAACGAAAAGGGTCACCTGCACCCGGCCAGGGTATATAAAGGGCCCGGAGCGGGAGGAGGACATTCACACC
>NW_022322680.1:0-5423 GCF_002776525.5 Piliocolobus tephrosceles | reverse complement strand
GGTGTGAATGTCCTCCTCCCGCTCCGGGCCCTTTATATACCCTGGCCAGGTGCTGATGACCTGCAGGACAGGAGGTCATTTCCTGGAGTTGTAGCTGCCCGTTGAAATGAGAACTCTGGATTTAACTGCTGAGGCAGCGATCCCTAAATCACTAAAGGATGCTTTGTTTTCTACCTGTCTGCTTTTTCCCTTGAACTGAATACCTGGTGATATGTATCATCAGAACAATTGCTCATCTGTCAGCTTCCAGGTCATGCCATGTAAGAAGATGCAAGTTTGAAGAATCCAGCGTTGCCACCATCACACTTTCCTCTTGTTTGCTGCCATCTGTGACTTAAGCATAAGACTGGAAAGTTCATGAGTCACAGGCCAGGTTTCTGATTGGCATTGAGATCAAGTAAGAATTTCTAAAAAACCAAAGTGGCTCATAAGAGCAGATGTGTATTGATTCTGCTATGGAAAGCATGGCCCGGTGTTTGATGACACAGTGCCTAACCTTGTTTGTAAGAAAATCATCACCAAAGCTGCTAGACTGATTTTATTTTAGTGATCTGAGTTGGTTTATAACTCATTAACACTTATGAGACACTATGTAGATGATGCTGTACTATTTGGGGGTGGAGAGGGAAAGGAAAGAAAAATAATTTTCAAATATTTCTTATCACATAGCAGTCACAAATTTTAGTAAGGCAAGACAAAGATAAATCAAGCAATTAAAGGGAAAGAACTTTTCTGGAAACGATAAAATAAAAGTAAGTGGGGATTTCGTTCATTCTGTGCCTTTCTGAATGCCGTTCCATGATTATTGTCTTAGAAATAAAATTGAAATTGGCTATTTCTTGCTTTCTTGCTTTGACATATGCACTTTGTATTACATACTTCAAAATCTATGGACAATATCTACAAAGGAATCAGTTATCTTTCTGTCACAGCTGCTTTAGTTTGTTGGCTGAGGGTTTTGTTTGCTTATGAGGTGGTAAGGTAGCATTATGAAAAAGACAAGGGGAATTAGTTGAGCTGGTGACCAATAAAATAGCTTTGTCTTTTCCAGCCATAGTGAAGACGAACAGGAATACAGAAAATAAATTTAGAGTTGGAAGGTAGATTAAAGATAACATTGTCCAAGGAATGCTGATGGTCTTCAGCGCAAATTTACCTCTGAGGTGTGTCTTGTTTTGTTTGCTTTTTTAAAAAAATACACCTTTGGTCTACCATATCCCTGATCTTTGAAGGCCTTTGAGTCTATGATCCATCATAGTCCGTCACAGTTTTTGGAAGACCAGATTTACAAAATGAATTCCTCCAAAGTCACATGGATCAAAGAGTGGCAAATCTTTAGCAATATCAAAGGTCTTCTGTGGAGTAGAAACACTGGTGATGTCTCCTAGTCTTTTTCCAACTTGGAGCCACTCAAAATAGACAACATGTAGCAGTTGTTATTAAAAATGTTTATTCCCTTTAGTGAAATAAAATAAGTATTCACTTGATACATGGTATAGCATACTGTTCTTTGTTTTGGAATGGATACAGAGATGCCAAAGTAAAAAGAGAAATATGTCTATAAATCCACTGCTTTTGTTAACAAAAGAAAGCAGTATGAAGGAATACTTCTTTCTAAAATTATAGGCTGTCAGAAACCTTGCTCTTCCAAGCCATATCAGTAAGAAGCAAACATTCCACTCTTGCCTGGACAGGATCTAAGTCATTTGGACAGAGAAGCAACCTCAGTACCCAAACCAGGTGCAGAATTTCAGACAATTGACTTTCAGACACAACATTCCCCATTTGTCTCAACTATACAGCTTCCAGCAAAAGAGGACCATAAGTCTGTTTCACAGACCACATCTGGTGTTAATTATTTTTTATACACAGCCCTGTTTTTCCCTGAGCTTATGAAAACACTATGTCATGTAATTTTACCCCACCATTTCTCAACATTTTATAATAACATTTCTCCTCCTTTGTTTGGGAGGATGCCCTGTGGTCCTCAGCCATGTGGTCTCCCTTGCTGTAGCACGTTAATAGTCCTAAGCTATTGGACAAGAGGTGTGTCCCTGGTCTTTACCACATGGACTTTTTAGTCATATTATTCAAGTTACACACATTCTTCAAGTGCATAATCACCAGGATGGAAACAAGTAAATCTTAAGCACAGTGAAAATAACTTGTGAGATTTTTGTGGTTGGATAGATAAGAATGTAGTGTTGGTGACCCTTTGTGATGGTGGGCCATGCCCTCTTCTTAATAGTTTTATGAATTGTATTTTGTTAGGAACTAGTCTGGGAGCCACTAGATGTTAGGAAATGTATTAAAATTCTGAAATTAGAATATACATTCCTTAAGGACTTCGTTCTCAGAAATAATCTTAAAAATATCCTCCAATCATAAGAGTCAGGGATGGGATGGGGAAGATCGATGGGCAAAGGGCAGGAGGAGAATGGAGAAGATAAAGAAGGATTCCAATCCTTTCTCCACCTCTTTGCAGTTGTAAATGACTTACCTTAGCCAGGTTTCCTCATCTGTAAAATGGGCAGAGTCTTCAGTGCCTGGTGTTCTTCAGAGGCCGGCTTATCATAAAATCCATGCAAATGTGGAAGACAAAGAGAGGAATATAATTAATTAGATACAATTAGAAAAGAGAAAATAATTTAGTTGGGAGAGATAGAAAAACTAAATGATCAGGGGACTGGTGGAATTTGTTGCTGGAATTTTTTAAAAAAATTCATCTGAGTTTTTTAGATATTCATCTGCCTAAAGTCAGCGAAGGCAAAGTAATCTTTTGGGGTCTATTACAGCTTTGAGTTGTTTAATTCCCTTGGATGGTTCAATGTGAAAGAAAGAGTCTAACCATCAGATACTTACATTTTGCTCAGTCCTTCTTTTTTCTGATGCTGCACTCCTATTCATAAATCCTGTAATCTAGGACTCATTCCTATGGACTTGTAGAATGAATTTTTAAAGATCATTTTCGTTCTGAGACAGCCTTAATCTGATGCCAAGGTGTTGTGTGTTTTCTTTTTTTTTTTTTTTTTTTTCCTTCTTCATTATATTTATTAGAAAATCTATTGCTGCCAGTAGAAGTGGACTATCCTGAAAAAAAAATTAAAATTTAAGTGTGATCAGTAAAGCCTTCCCCCGAATTTGTTCCCATTCTCAATGATTTGGTATGCAGTAGACAGCACATCTTTTGAGCCTGTTCAATACAGTGATGTCCAAATGCACCACAGGAATATAAATGAATGGTACTGGGCATTTAACTATGTGCCAGGGCATCTTGCAGTCATAAAAAGTTATAAAAATTATTTAACTTTCCCAACAATCTACGTTGGTAAACGTTGCTTTCCCCATTTTGCGGATGGAAAACTAGAGTCAGAGAGGTTAAGTTACACCAATGCCGAAATTTTTGCTTTAAATAAATACCTACCTTTTAAAATTCTTGTGGTAAAGACAATTTCCTTTTAATTTATTTTGATAACTAAACAAGCAGAAATTAGATACTAGCTATGTATTAAATGATGAGCTCAGTATTGGAAGCCAAAATAAGCTGTGATCCCCTCCTTGGAGGCCGAAAAAAAAAAAAAAACATATAATCTCAATACAATGCCTTATGGGGAGGGAGGTAAGCTACTGGAACTTGCTGAGAGCTCCTAACCTGTGTGTGTGTGTGCGTGCGCGTGCACTCATGCATATGTGTGCAAGCGCACAGGTGTGTATGCATTTGCACATGTGTTTGTGTGATACAGGGTTTGGGACAGGACTACTGGAGAAGACTGAATTGAATCTTGGAAATGACTCAGAGTTAAGTAGGTGATGAAGGTGAAGAGAAAGAGTGTGTGAAAGAACAGATAAGTGAAAGAACATGAGGAAAAGCAAAACGTTTGGAACTGCAAATGTTTAATAACTATAAGGTCAGTGTTGCTTGAAGTGAATCTCAGTGGAGAGCAGTGAGACATGGATCTGTAGAGATGGGCAAAGGACAGGCAGCAGACTGCCTGATGTGCACACACTTCCTAGCCACGTGGGTAATCTGAGGACTAGTCTGTCTAGCTCTCCTGTAACATCTTCAAATACTTGTACCAGGAATCCTAGTGCCTCTCTCTTTTCCTCTTCTGTCTTCCTCATCATCTCCATCATCTTCCTCTTCGCTCTTCTTCCTATTCGTTGCCTTGCCTCCTCTCTTCACTTTTTATTTAATCCCTTATCTCTTCCTTTTTGTCTCTCTTTTTTGTCATTGTTGTCATTTTATTCCACCTATGATAAGCTCAAGACACTGTCTTTTTACACATTCATTTCTCTGCCAAATTGATTCTTCTGATTACAGTTTAGCAGGTGCTATTTCAGACTTATTACTATATTACCCTTTTTTCTTAACTGTGGGTGTCTTCACTGTGGCTTGTTCCAGTGACTATTCTTGGAAGGCTACCAGGCCATACTTATTGAGGTCTCAAGGAGCTCAAATCCTGGTCTTCCTCCGAAATAATGGTCCTGAAATTCTAATGAATTACATGGAAGTGATAGAAAATAAACAGTCCTGGGCCCCACTCCCAGAGATTTTGATTCATTAGGTTTGGTTTGGGGCCTAAGAATGTGCATTTTAAATTGCAAGAGATTCTAGTGTGTATGATGCATGGGCCACACTTTGAAAAATGCTACTGTAGGAACTGTGCTAAGAAGATGAGATGCTCTGTGCCGGTCAGGTTTACTGCCAGTGCTCATTCTGGGCTTGGCATATCCTATTCCCACTTTTACCCTCTTCATGAACATTGTGTTTCCTTTTGTCTGTTCCATTAGCCTATAAGCTCCTTGGATGCAAGGCATGTAGCTTGTTCATCACTAATCAGGCTGCACCTGTCAATTGGAGGTCCCTTGATAAACAATTCCTGAATGGCTGAATGGATGAGATTTCCATGGATAAGGTTTTGCTTAGGTTGAGCTTTGGTTCCCTGGTGCAGGTCCCAAAATCTTGCTTATCTGTGTGCACTAATAAATATGCACTAACAAATAAATCAGGGAGCAGGGCAGTTTGCTATGCCAGGAAAAATTAGTTTATTGACAACAGTGAGCAACACATTGCAAAAGATGATGGTGACAGTTTGAGCAGTAAAAACCATCAGATTGTAGAATGTGTTTGCAAAGTCCACCCCAGGGATTCTTAAAGGTCAATTTACTATCCATAATGACTAAGGCTGATGTTGACACCTGAAAATGAGGGTGAGGGTGAGGGTGGTAGTGGACATCTGCTTATACCAGGCTGTATTCAGATGGTAAAAATCACTATTGTCACCTGGTGAAAAAATATCTATTTTTCTTTTAACTTTTGAAAACACCAAATAGATGTTTAGGCTTCAGTGTATTGCTCTGTGGGGGCAGTGGGGTCTCAGCAGGAGAAGGTCCTGCAGGTGGTGCTGCAAGGCGTCGGCTGG
>NW_022322679.1:0-5423 GCF_002776525.5 Piliocolobus tephrosceles | reverse complement strand
CCAGCCGACGCCTTGCAGCACCACCTGCAGGACCTTCTCCTGCTGAGACCCCACTGCCCCCACAGAGCAATACACTGAAGCCTAAACATCTATTTGGTGTTTTCAAAAGTTAAAAGAAAAATAGATATTTTTTCACCAGGTGACAATAGTGATTTTTACCATCTGAATACAGCCTGGTATAAGCAGATGTCCACTACCACCCTCACCCTCACCCTCATTTTCAGGTGTCAACATCAGCCTTAGTCATTATGGATAGTAAATTGACCTTTAAGAATCCCTGGGGTGGACTTTGCAAACACATTCTACAATCTGATGGTTTTTACTGCTCAAACTGTCACCATCATCTTTTGCAATGTGTTGCTCACTGTTGTCAATAAACTAATTTTTCCTGGCATAGCAAACTGCCCTGCTCCCTGATTTATTTGTTAGTGCATATTTATTAGTGCACACAGATAAGCAAGATTTTGGGACCTGCACCAGGGAACCAAAGCTCAACCTAAGCAAAACCTTATCCATGGAAATCTCATCCATTCAGCCATTCAGGAATTGTTTATCAAGGGACCTCCAATTGACAGGTGCAGCCTGATTAGTGATGAACAAGCTACATGCCTTGCATCCAAGGAGCTTATAGGCTAATGGAACAGACAAAAGGAAACACAATGTTCATGAAGAGGGTAAAAGTGGGAATAGGATATGCCAAGCCCAGAATGAGCACTGGCAGTAAACCTGACCGGCACAGAGCATCTCATCTTCTTAGCACAGTTCCTACAGTAGCATTTTTCAAAGTGTGGCCCATGCATCATACACACTAGAATCTCTTGCAATTTAAAATGCACATTCTTAGGCCCCAAACCAAACCTAATGAATCAAAATCTCTGGGAGTGGGGCCCAGGACTGTTTATTTTCTATCACTTCCATGTAATTCATTAGAATTTCAGGACCATTATTTCGGAGGAAGACCAGGATTTGAGCTCCTTGAGACCTCAATAAGTATGGCCTGGTAGCCTTCCAAGAATAGTCACTGGAACAAGCCACAGTGAAGACACCCACAGTTAAGAAAAAAGGGTAATATAGTAATAAGTCTGAAATAGCACCTGCTAAACTGTAATCAGAAGAATCAATTTGGCAGAGAAATGAATGTGTAAAAAGACAGTGTCTTGAGCTTATCATAGGTGGAATAAAATGACAACAATGACAAAAAAGAGAGACAAAAAGGAAGAGATAAGGGATTAAATAAAAAGTGAAGAGAGGAGGCAAGGCAACGAATAGGAAGAAGAGCGAAGAGGAAGATGATGGAGATGATGAGGAAGACAGAAGAGGAAAAGAGAGAGGCACTAGGATTCCTGGTACAAGTATTTGAAGATGTTACAGGAGAGCTAGACAGACTAGTCCTCAGATTACCCACGTGGCTAGGAAGTGTGTGCACATCAGGCAGTCTGCTGCCTGTCCTTTGCCCATCTCTACAGATCCATGTCTCACTGCTCTCCACTGAGATTCACTTCAAGCAACACTGACCTTATAGTTATTAAACATTTGCAGTTCCAAACGTTTTGCTTTTCCTCATGTTCTTTCACTTATCTGTTCTTTCACACACTCTTTCTCTTCACCTTCATCACCTACTTAACTCTGAGTCATTTCCAAGATTCAATTCAGTCTTCTCCAGTAGTCCTGTCCCAAACCCTGTATCACACAAACACATGTGCAAATGCATACACACCTGTGCGCTTGCACACATATGCATGAGTGCACGCGCACGCACACACACACACAGGTTAGGAGCTCTCAGCAAGTTCCAGTAGCTTACCTCCCTCCCCATAAGGCATTGTATTGAGATTATATGTTTTTTTTTTTTTTTCGGCCTCCAAGGAGGGGATCACAGCTTATTTTGGCTTCCAATACTGAGCTCATCATTTAATACATAGCTAGTATCTAATTTCTGCTTGTTTAGTTATCAAAATAAATTAAAAGGAAATTGTCTTTACCACAAGAATTTTAAAAGGTAGGTATTTATTTAAAGCAAAAATTTCGGCATTGGTGTAACTTAACCTCTCTGACTCTAGTTTTCCATCCGCAAAATGGGGAAAGCAACGTTTACCAACGTAGATTGTTGGGAAAGTTAAATAATTTTTATAACTTTTTATGACTGCAAGATGCCCTGGCACATAGTTAAATGCCCAGTACCATTCATTTATATTCCTGTGGTGCATTTGGACATCACTGTATTGAACAGGCTCAAAAGATGTGCTGTCTACTGCATACCAAATCATTGAGAATGGGAACAAATTCGGGGGAAGGCTTTACTGATCACACTTAAATTTTAATTTTTTTTTCAGGATAGTCCACTTCTACTGGCAGCAATAGATTTTCTAATAAATATAATGAAGAAGGAAAAAAAAAAAAAAAAAAAAGAAAACACACAACACCTTGGCATCAGATTAAGGCTGTCTCAGAACGAAAATGATCTTTAAAAATTCATTCTACAAGTCCATAGGAATGAGTCCTAGATTACAGGATTTATGAATAGGAGTGCAGCATCAGAAAAAAGAAGGACTGAGCAAAATGTAAGTATCTGATGGTTAGACTCTTTCTTTCACATTGAACCATCCAAGGGAATTAAACAACTCAAAGCTGTAATAGACCCCAAAAGATTACTTTGCCTTCGCTGACTTTAGGCAGATGAATATCTAAAAAACTCAGATGAATTTTTTTAAAAAATTCCAGCAACAAATTCCACCAGTCCCCTGATCATTTAGTTTTTCTATCTCTCCCAACTAAATTATTTTCTCTTTTCTAATTGTATCTAATTAATTATATTCCTCTCTTTGTCTTCCACATTTGCATGGATTTTATGATAAGCCGGCCTCTGAAGAACACCAGGCACTGAAGACTCTGCCCATTTTACAGATGAGGAAACCTGGCTAAGGTAAGTCATTTACAACTGCAAAGAGGTGGAGAAAGGATTGGAATCCTTCTTTATCTTCTCCATTCTCCTCCTGCCCTTTGCCCATCGATCTTCCCCATCCCATCCCTGACTCTTATGATTGGAGGATATTTTTAAGATTATTTCTGAGAACGAAGTCCTTAAGGAATGTATATTCTAATTTCAGAATTTTAATACATTTCCTAACATCTAGTGGCTCCCAGACTAGTTCCTAACAAAATACAATTCATAAAACTATTAAGAAGAGGGCATGGCCCACCATCACAAAGGGTCACCAACACTACATTCTTATCTATCCAACCACAAAAATCTCACAAGTTATTTTCACTGTGCTTAAGATTTACTTGTTTCCATCCTGGTGATTATGCACTTGAAGAATGTGTGTAACTTGAATAATATGACTAAAAAGTCCATGTGGTAAAGACCAGGGACACACCTCTTGTCCAATAGCTTAGGACTATTAACGTGCTACAGCAAGGGAGACCACATGGCTGAGGACCACAGGGCATCCTCCCAAACAAAGGAGGAGAAATGTTATTATAAAATGTTGAGAAATGGTGGGGTAAAATTACATGACATAGTGTTTTCATAAGCTCAGGGAAAAACAGGGCTGTGTATAAAAAATAATTAACACCAGATGTGGTCTGTGAAACAGACTTATGGTCCTCTTTTGCTGGAAGCTGTATAGTTGAGACAAATGGGGAATGTTGTGTCTGAAAGTCAATTGTCTGAAATTCTGCACCTGGTTTGGGTACTGAGGTTGCTTCTCTGTCCAAATGACTTAGATCCTGTCCAGGCAAGAGTGGAATGTTTGCTTCTTACTGATATGGCTTGGAAGAGCAAGGTTTCTGACAGCCTATAATTTTAGAAAGAAGTATTCCTTCATACTGCTTTCTTTTGTTAACAAAAGCAGTGGATTTATAGACATATTTCTCTTTTTACTTTGGCATCTCTGTATCCATTCCAAAACAAAGAACAGTATGCTATACCATGTATCAAGTGAATACTTATTTTATTTCACTAAAGGGAATAAACATTTTTAATAACAACTGCTACATGTTGTCTATTTTGAGTGGCTCCAAGTTGGAAAAAGACTAGGAGACATCACCAGTGTTTCTACTCCACAGAAGACCTTTGATATTGCTAAAGATTTGCCACTCTTTGATCCATGTGACTTTGGAGGAATTCATTTTGTAAATCTGGTCTTCCAAAAACTGTGACGGACTATGATGGATCATAGACTCAAAGGCCTTCAAAGATCAGGGATATGGTAGACCAAAGGTGTATTTTTTTAAAAAAGCAAACAAAACAAGACACACCTCAGAGGTAAATTTGCGCTGAAGACCATCAGCATTCCTTGGACAATGTTATCTTTAATCTACCTTCCAACTCTAAATTTATTTTCTGTATTCCTGTTCGTCTTCACTATGGCTGGAAAAGACAAAGCTATTTTATTGGTCACCAGCTCAACTAATTCCCCTTGTCTTTTTCATAATGCTACCTTACCACCTCATAAGCAAACAAAACCCTCAGCCAACAAACTAAAGCAGCTGTGACAGAAAGATAACTGATTCCTTTGTAGATATTGTCCATAGATTTTGAAGTATGTAATACAAAGTGCATATGTCAAAGCAAGAAAGCAAGAAATAGCCAATTTCAATTTTATTTCTAAGACAATAATCATGGAACGGCATTCAGAAAGGCACAGAATGAACGAAATCCCCACTTACTTTTATTTTATCGTTTCCAGAAAAGTTCTTTCCCTTTAATTGCTTGATTTATCTTTGTCTTGCCTTACTAAAATTTGTGACTGCTATGTGATAAGAAATATTTGAAAATTATTTTTCTTTCCTTTCCCTCTCCACCCCCAAATAGTACAGCATCATCTACATAGTGTCTCATAAGTGTTAATGAGTTATAAACCAACTCAGATCACTAAAATAAAATCAGTCTAGCAGCTTTGGTGATGATTTTCTTACAAACAAGGTTAGGCACTGTGTCATCAAACACCGGGCCATGCTTTCCATAGCAGAATCAATACACATCTGCTCTTATGAGCCACTTTGGTTTTTTAGAAATTCTTACTTGATCTCAATGCCAATCAGAAACCTGGCCTGTGACTCATGAACTTTCCAGTCTTATGCTTAAGTCACAGATGGCAGCAAACAAGAGGAAAGTGTGATGGTGGCAACGCTGGATTCTTCAAACTTGCATCTTCTTACATGGCATGACCTGGAAGCTGACAGATGAGCAATTGTTCTGATGATACATATCACCAGGTATTCAGTTCAAGGGAAAAAGCAGACAGGTAGAAAACAAAGCATCCTTTAGTGATTTAGGGATCGCTGCCTCAGCAGTTAAATCCAGAGTTCTCATTTCAACGGGCAGCTACAACTCCAGGAAATGACCTCCTGTCCTGCAGGTCATCAGCACCTGGCCAGGGTATATAAAGGGCCCGGAGCGGGAGGAGGACATTCACACC
>NW_022322678.1:0-1358 GCF_002776525.5 Piliocolobus tephrosceles | reverse complement strand
GGTCATTGTCCCGGATTCCCTGACACCCTTCACGCCAGCCTTCCCAGGCCCAGGCTCTCTGGCAAATGGCCACAGACCCTTTGGGAATGGGAAGGGAGTTAAAAGAGCATGTGCTGCTGAAATGATCTGTATCCTTCCTGAAGCCCCAGGCTCTGTGTGTTGGGTGATTCCTTAGGAAACGGGTAAGAAGCTGTAACTTCATTGTTAGGCCTAAGTGAGACCTCACGTGCTCGGCTGGAGTTGTTCTGGTTGTACTGACCAGGTAGGAATGTGTAGACTGCCTGGCTCTTTAGGTCCTCAGCCCTGGGGCTGGTGAGTCACCGGTGGAGGCTCCTGTGGGTCCTCTTGGTTATCAGCTGGCAGTGCTCTCGTTGTGTCAGTGGTTAGCGGTGATGCCTGATCTCTGTGCTCCGGGGTCTTTCTGTCCTTGTTGAAGCAGGTACCGTTTCTTCAGTGTTGGCAGCACCTGCTGCCCATGGGGAGTGAGCACTGGGGCACCTGCTGGGAATGGCTATCTCCTCACTGCTTTATTTCCCCAAGTTTCACAGCGGGAGAATCTTCTGGGTACCCATGACACATCACCCCGAATGCCCGCTTTCCCACTGCCATCCCAGCGAGGCCCAGACCTTGTGGGCTAAGAGAGACCTGCTGCCTGAGTCCCGGCAGACTCCTGACCTAGGGCTTTGTGGGTGTCATCCAAGGGTGGATTTGGGAGAGGTTAGTTGAACACCAGTAAATAATGCCCTTAAGTGAATGTGATTTCCTCCATCTTACACATTTGGCATTAGGAACGTGCCTTGGAATATAGTAGCTGCTGTCAATATGACGTTTTCAGTGCAGAACAGGTCTGCAGGACCCGGGCTGTCTGGGCCCCTGTGTTGGCTCTCCCACTCAGTAGTGATGTGACTATGGGCAGGTTTGTGAAGTGGAGATAATAATGGCACATCCTCCTTGGATTGCTGCAAATAGTAAGTGAATTAATGCCTGAGTAAACCTTTCAGAACAGTGTCTGCACAGAGGGGTAGGGTAGAGATACCAGCTCTGATTCTCCCTTTGTGGTTGTTCATACTGCATTTTCGTTAGTAATTCCTGGGGTGCACGAAAGCCACCACTTTTTGCATGTGTGTTTTTTAATTGAACCTTTACGGGATGTGTGTACCAAGTTGAGAACCATATTGTCATCCAGTATGAACACTTGGGACCCTACTACCTACCGATGGATCGGGAAGCATTTCGGTGTGTTAGCAACTGAAGTGTCCAAGTGTCCACATGCTGGCTGAGGTTGTTTCTTGTAGATACTGTTTTTCAGGAATCTGAAGAGTTTCTGTTGGAAAGCTAGCTAAATATTCTTCAATAAT
>NW_022322677.1:0-1358 GCF_002776525.5 Piliocolobus tephrosceles | reverse complement strand
ATTATTGAAGAATATTTAGCTAGCTTTCCAACAGAAACTCTTCAGATTCCTGAAAAACAGTATCTACAAGAAACAACCTCAGCCAGCATGTGGACACTTGGACACTTCAGTTGCTAACACACCGAAATGCTTCCCGATCCATCGGTAGGTAGTAGGGTCCCAAGTGTTCATACTGGATGACAATATGGTTCTCAACTTGGTACACACATCCCGTAAAGGTTCAATTAAAAAACACACATGCAAAAAGTGGTGGCTTTCGTGCACCCCAGGAATTACTAACGAAAATGCAGTATGAACAACCACAAAGGGAGAATCAGAGCTGGTATCTCTACCCTACCCCTCTGTGCAGACACTGTTCTGAAAGGTTTACTCAGGCATTAATTCACTTACTATTTGCAGCAATCCAAGGAGGATGTGCCATTATTATCTCCACTTCACAAACCTGCCCATAGTCACATCACTACTGAGTGGGAGAGCCAACACAGGGGCCCAGACAGCCCGGGTCCTGCAGACCTGTTCTGCACTGAAAACGTCATATTGACAGCAGCTACTATATTCCAAGGCACGTTCCTAATGCCAAATGTGTAAGATGGAGGAAATCACATTCACTTAAGGGCATTATTTACTGGTGTTCAACTAACCTCTCCCAAATCCACCCTTGGATGACACCCACAAAGCCCTAGGTCAGGAGTCTGCCGGGACTCAGGCAGCAGGTCTCTCTTAGCCCACAAGGTCTGGGCCTCGCTGGGATGGCAGTGGGAAAGCGGGCATTCGGGGTGATGTGTCATGGGTACCCAGAAGATTCTCCCGCTGTGAAACTTGGGGAAATAAAGCAGTGAGGAGATAGCCATTCCCAGCAGGTGCCCCAGTGCTCACTCCCCATGGGCAGCAGGTGCTGCCAACACTGAAGAAACGGTACCTGCTTCAACAAGGACAGAAAGACCCCGGAGCACAGAGATCAGGCATCACCGCTAACCACTGACACAACGAGAGCACTGCCAGCTGATAACCAAGAGGACCCACAGGAGCCTCCACCGGTGACTCACCAGCCCCAGGGCTGAGGACCTAAAGAGCCAGGCAGTCTACACATTCCTACCTGGTCAGTACAACCAGAACAACTCCAGCCGAGCACGTGAGGTCTCACTTAGGCCTAACAATGAAGTTACAGCTTCTTACCCGTTTCCTAAGGAATCACCCAACACACAGAGCCTGGGGCTTCAGGAAGGATACAGATCATTTCAGCAGCACATGCTCTTTTAACTCCCTTCCCATTCCCAAAGGGTCTGTGGCCATTTGCCAGAGAGCCTGGGCCTGGGAAGGCTGGCGTGAAGGGTGTCAGGGAATCCGGGACAATGACC
>NW_022322675.1:0-2952 GCF_002776525.5 Piliocolobus tephrosceles | reverse complement strand
ATACATGTTTTCCAAAATTCCGATTTTTGCTGGAAAGCTCAGTGTTACCATTAGTAACAGATACTGTCACTTGTTTTTGAACTGAAGGACTTGTTTTTTGTGTGTGTGTTTTGAGACAGAGTCTTGCTCTGTTGCACAGGCTGGAGTGCAGTGGTGCGATCAAGGCTGTTTACTGCAGCCTGGACCTCCTGGGCCCAAGCGATCCTCCCGCCTCAGCCTCCAGAGTAGATGGGACTACAGGCACATGCCGCAACACCTGGCTAAGGTTTGTATTTTTTGTAGACATGGGTTTTTGCCATGTTGCCCAGGCTGGTCTTGAACTCCTGGGCTCAAGTGATCTGCTGACCTTGGCTTCCCAAAGTAGTGGGATTACAGATGTGAGCCACTGTGCCCAGACCTGATTTTTTTAAGTGCCAAATGCCCCCTATGAATAGCTGCAGATCTCACCTTCCAGCTACCCTTGCAGGGAACATGGCAGCCCATGAAAAGTGGCAGGTTCAGCCACAATGCAGATCATCCAGATTATGGTAGGAATCTTCTCCGTGGGACAAATTTCTTCTTTCAGTTACAGCAGAGGAATTTCGTACATGCTTCCTTGATAACCAAAAAGACATGCACTCAGGGTCAAGCTTTAATAAGCTGATAATTTTATTTCTTCATCAAAGATATGCTTAAGCCAAACTGACCTTGTGTTTTCTGCGGCAAGGGCCATGGGGAGCAGGATGCCTGTAGGTGCAGTTGCTGCTGCTCCCAGCTCCCACTCAGGCTCCTGCTGGCTCCCTCCATTGGCACAAATGCAACCCAGTAAAGAGCAGACAATGCATTACAATAATTGTGAAGGCAGTTTCGACTTTGGGAACCCCTGAAGCTGTTGTGGAGACACCCAGGGGTCTGTGAGCCACTTTTGGAAGACCATGGGTGATTCTTCCTATCCCAGGAACTCATCTGAGGGTGGAAGGGTGGAGTGTGAGGGTCGGCATCTGGAAGATCCTACAACTCTGCAAGTCAGCACTTTCCCCATGAGCAGTGGGAGGTTTGCCGAAAGTTTTGAGTGTCTGGGGCAGGTGCATCAAGGCTGTGCATGTCATGCCTGCTGCACCGTCCAGAGGGATGAAGCCACTGATACTTTCCTCCCACCAGCCTGGGCTGATCAGCAGTACTTCAGCTTGGTGTTCATCTCCAGGTGGAGCTGGAGGCCACTGGTGCTAGCAGGCTGGCCTGGTCCACTTTCCTCCCACCTGGCTTCTGAGCGGGAAGCCAGCACTGGGTGTCTTGGGCCCGTGTGTCCTCTCTCAGTCTCATTCTACGTCCCTGCTGCCTCTCCCCTTTCCTGCTGCATTCTCCATTGCCTTACATTCCTGACCTGCTCTGTAGACCAGAACCTTGATTGCTGACTCTCAGAACTTCATGGATGCCAACCCACCTGGGGCCTGGGAGCCCAAGGGGGATCTTCAGGGGGGTTCATAGGAGAGAAGGAGCCTGTGACTACATGATGCAGCCTCTGAGGCCAGCCCTGCCTCACAAAAGGGATGTTCTGCAGCAGAGACAGAGTCTTTGGTCTCACTGCCTGGGGCTGGCTTGCATTTGCTGCTCAGGACTAATGAGAGGCCCGTCCGTGGCCCTCACTTATGTGCCCAGCACCTTTCCCACCAGGGGGACCCCCAGCAGCCCACAGAATCAGTGCCGGCCCAACAGCAACCTGGCTGAGCTCAGAGCCGCCACCTGGCCCAAACCAGCCAGGTGTGTGGGTCCTGTCTTTGGAGGAAGGTCATTGTTTTGAAAATCATGATTTTAAAATTAAATGTGATATTTTCTGCAGGAAAGCCTAGAGGAAGCCTTGTGTTTTCAGGCTGCAGAGGCCATTAAGAGATACCTCCTGGGACCGTCGAGATGTCCACACAAACGTCATGGGTGAAGGATGGCAACCCAGTGATGGCCTTTATTCTGTGTCTGTGGAAACTCCAGCCAGGAAAAGGCTCAGAGTGCTAGGAGGCTTCAGGCTGGAGAGAGCGCTGTGCAATGTTGCCTCACTAATTGTCTGGGTTTACAGCACATTCTGGCCTTAAAGGAGGAGGCGGCAGCATTTTCAAAGACTCAGAAAGACTCCCTGTCCCCCAATTGCTCTCTTGCCAATGCCTGAAATTCTTTGTTAGCAACGTATTGCTCCAATCTCAGCAGAGCTGTCTCTCCTAGGTCTCCTTTTACCAGTGCAGTGATTCTGAGAAAACACAGTGGCTGGAGCTTCTGCTGAACAATTTAATCAGCTCCCCATTATTTCTGCACTAGGAGGAGCCTGGGTCCCAGCTGGCACTTGGGGTACAACCAGCCAGGTAGGGTGAGTAGGAGTCCCCTACCCTCTGAGGGGCAGACAGTGTAGGCTCCAGATGATGGGCTTATGTTCCAAGAGAAGACAGAAGCCTTAAGTTTTGTTTGAAATCCTCTGAATTTTATATATTGGTAACTGATTCTTAACTCAAATTCCAGACTCCCTGCCAGCCCCGATAAGAACTTCCTGGACTGCAGGAAATGCAGGAGGAGCTTTCTGAGAGAGCAGCACCAGGAAAGGCGCCTGACTCACAGCTTGGAGCACTGTGACACGCTGCCACACGCCGCCACACGCCGTCACACGCCACCACACACCGCCACACGCCGCCACATGCCGCCACACACGCCACCACACGCTAGAACATGGAACCTTCGCGGGTGCAGCCCAGGCTGGGGGATAAGGAGGGTTCGTGTGAAAAATTGTTTTCCTCCTGAAGGACGAGGGGCCAGCCAGGGGAAGAGAGTTCCAGAAGCAGGGGCAGCCTGTGGGGCCCTTGGCAACAGAAAGCCTGTCCTGCCCGATGGTGTCTCAGAAGCCCATCCTAGTGAGGAGCATGGGGAGGCTCTGGTCAGGCTGGCTCTTCATCCACGGACGATGAAGCCTGCATGGCTCAGGCAGAGGCGAGC
>NW_022322674.1:0-2952 GCF_002776525.5 Piliocolobus tephrosceles | reverse complement strand
GCTCGCCTCTGCCTGAGCCATGCAGGCTTCATCGTCCGTGGATGAAGAGCCAGCCTGACCAGAGCCTCCCCATGCTCCTCACTAGGATGGGCTTCTGAGACACCATCGGGCAGGACAGGCTTTCTGTTGCCAAGGGCCCCACAGGCTGCCCCTGCTTCTGGAACTCTCTTCCCCTGGCTGGCCCCTCGTCCTTCAGGAGGAAAACAATTTTTCACACGAACCCTCCTTATCCCCCAGCCTGGGCTGCACCCGCGAAGGTTCCATGTTCTAGCGTGTGGTGGCGTGTGTGGCGGCATGTGGCGGCGTGTGGCGGTGTGTGGTGGCGTGTGACGGCGTGTGGCGGCGTGTGGCAGCGTGTCACAGTGCTCCAAGCTGTGAGTCAGGCGCCTTTCCTGGTGCTGCTCTCTCAGAAAGCTCCTCCTGCATTTCCTGCAGTCCAGGAAGTTCTTATCGGGGCTGGCAGGGAGTCTGGAATTTGAGTTAAGAATCAGTTACCAATATATAAAATTCAGAGGATTTCAAACAAAACTTAAGGCTTCTGTCTTCTCTTGGAACATAAGCCCATCATCTGGAGCCTACACTGTCTGCCCCTCAGAGGGTAGGGGACTCCTACTCACCCTACCTGGCTGGTTGTACCCCAAGTGCCAGCTGGGACCCAGGCTCCTCCTAGTGCAGAAATAATGGGGAGCTGATTAAATTGTTCAGCAGAAGCTCCAGCCACTGTGTTTTCTCAGAATCACTGCACTGGTAAAAGGAGACCTAGGAGAGACAGCTCTGCTGAGATTGGAGCAATACGTTGCTAACAAAGAATTTCAGGCATTGGCAAGAGAGCAATTGGGGGACAGGGAGTCTTTCTGAGTCTTTGAAAATGCTGCCGCCTCCTCCTTTAAGGCCAGAATGTGCTGTAAACCCAGACAATTAGTGAGGCAACATTGCACAGCGCTCTCTCCAGCCTGAAGCCTCCTAGCACTCTGAGCCTTTTCCTGGCTGGAGTTTCCACAGACACAGAATAAAGGCCATCACTGGGTTGCCATCCTTCACCCATGACGTTTGTGTGGACATCTCGACGGTCCCAGGAGGTATCTCTTAATGGCCTCTGCAGCCTGAAAACACAAGGCTTCCTCTAGGCTTTCCTGCAGAAAATATCACATTTAATTTTAAAATCATGATTTTCAAAACAATGACCTTCCTCCAAAGACAGGACCCACACACCTGGCTGGTTTGGGCCAGGTGGCGGCTCTGAGCTCAGCCAGGTTGCTGTTGGGCCGGCACTGATTCTGTGGGCTGCTGGGGGTCCCCCTGGTGGGAAAGGTGCTGGGCACATAAGTGAGGGCCACGGACGGGCCTCTCATTAGTCCTGAGCAGCAAATGCAAGCCAGCCCCAGGCAGTGAGACCAAAGACTCTGTCTCTGCTGCAGAACATCCCTTTTGTGAGGCAGGGCTGGCCTCAGAGGCTGCATCATGTAGTCACAGGCTCCTTCTCTCCTATGAACCCCCCTGAAGATCCCCCTTGGGCTCCCAGGCCCCAGGTGGGTTGGCATCCATGAAGTTCTGAGAGTCAGCAATCAAGGTTCTGGTCTACAGAGCAGGTCAGGAATGTAAGGCAATGGAGAATGCAGCAGGAAAGGGGAGAGGCAGCAGGGACGTAGAATGAGACTGAGAGAGGACACACGGGCCCAAGACACCCAGTGCTGGCTTCCCGCTCAGAAGCCAGGTGGGAGGAAAGTGGACCAGGCCAGCCTGCTAGCACCAGTGGCCTCCAGCTCCACCTGGAGATGAACACCAAGCTGAAGTACTGCTGATCAGCCCAGGCTGGTGGGAGGAAAGTATCAGTGGCTTCATCCCTCTGGACGGTGCAGCAGGCATGACATGCACAGCCTTGATGCACCTGCCCCAGACACTCAAAACTTTCGGCAAACCTCCCACTGCTCATGGGGAAAGTGCTGACTTGCAGAGTTGTAGGATCTTCCAGATGCCGACCCTCACACTCCACCCTTCCACCCTCAGATGAGTTCCTGGGATAGGAAGAATCACCCATGGTCTTCCAAAAGTGGCTCACAGACCCCTGGGTGTCTCCACAACAGCTTCAGGGGTTCCCAAAGTCGAAACTGCCTTCACAATTATTGTAATGCATTGTCTGCTCTTTACTGGGTTGCATTTGTGCCAATGGAGGGAGCCAGCAGGAGCCTGAGTGGGAGCTGGGAGCAGCAGCAACTGCACCTACAGGCATCCTGCTCCCCATGGCCCTTGCCGCAGAAAACACAAGGTCAGTTTGGCTTAAGCATATCTTTGATGAAGAAATAAAATTATCAGCTTATTAAAGCTTGACCCTGAGTGCATGTCTTTTTGGTTATCAAGGAAGCATGTACGAAATTCCTCTGCTGTAACTGAAAGAAGAAATTTGTCCCACGGAGAAGATTCCTACCATAATCTGGATGATCTGCATTGTGGCTGAACCTGCCACTTTTCATGGGCTGCCATGTTCCCTGCAAGGGTAGCTGGAAGGTGAGATCTGCAGCTATTCATAGGGGGCATTTGGCACTTAAAAAAATCAGGTCTGGGCACAGTGGCTCACATCTGTAATCCCACTACTTTGGGAAGCCAAGGTCAGCAGATCACTTGAGCCCAGGAGTTCAAGACCAGCCTGGGCAACATGGCAAAAACCCATGTCTACAAAAAATACAAACCTTAGCCAGGTGTTGCGGCATGTGCCTGTAGTCCCATCTACTCTGGAGGCTGAGGCGGGAGGATCGCTTGGGCCCAGGAGGTCCAGGCTGCAGTAAACAGCCTTGATCGCACCACTGCACTCCAGCCTGTGCAACAGAGCAAGACTCTGTCTCAAAACACACACACAAAAAACAAGTCCTTCAGTTCAAAAACAAGTGACAGTATCTGTTACTAATGGTAACACTGAGCTTTCCAGCAAAAATCGGAATTTTGGAAAACATGTAT
>NW_022322673.1:0-2912 GCF_002776525.5 Piliocolobus tephrosceles | reverse complement strand
TCAATGAATCCAGGAGTTGGTTTTTTGAAAAGATCAACAAAATTGACAGACCGCTAGCAAGACTAATAAAGAAGAAAAGTGAGAGGAATCAAATAGACACAATAAAAAATGATAAAGGGGATTTCACCACCGACCCCACAGAAATACAAACTACCATCAGAGAATACTATAAACACCTCTACGCAAATCAACTAGAAAATCTAGAAGAAATGGATAATTTCCTGGACACTTACACTCTTCCAAGACTAAACCAGGAAGAAGTTGAATCCCTGAATAGACCAATAGCAGGCTCTGAAATTGAGGCAATAATTAATAGCCTACCAACCAAAAAAAGTCCAGGACCAGATGGATTCACAGCTGAATTCTACCAGAGGTACAAGGAGGAGCTGGTACCATTCCTTCTGAAACTATTCCAATCAATAGAAAAAGAGGGAATCCTCCCTAACTCATTTTATGAGGCCAACATCATCCTGATACCAAAGCCTGGCAGAGACACAACAAAAAAAGAGAATTTTAGACCAATCTCCCTGATGAACATCGATGCAAAAATCCTCAATAAAATACTGGCAAACCGGATTCAGCAGCACATCAAAAAGCTTATCCACCATGATCAAGTGGGCTTCATCCCTGGGATGCAAGGCTGGTTCAACATTCGCAAATCAATAAACATAATCCAGCATATAAACAGAACCAAAGACAAGAACCACATGATTATCTCAATAGATGCAGAAAAGGCATTTGACAAAATTCAACAGCCCTTCATGCTAAAAACGCTCAATAAATTCGGTATTGATGGAACGTACCTCAAAATAATAAGAGCTATTTATGACAAACCCACAGCTAATATCATACTGAATGGGCAAAAACTGGAAAAATTCCCTTTGAAAACTGGCACAAGACAGGGATGCCCTCTCTCACCACTCCTATTCAACATAGTGTTGGAAGTTCTG
This sequence comes from Piliocolobus tephrosceles, assembly GCF_002776525.5. Lineage (NCBI taxonomy): Eukaryota > Metazoa > Chordata > Mammalia > Primates > Cercopithecidae > Piliocolobus > Piliocolobus tephrosceles. The sequence continues at coordinate 1,962 of NW_022322673.1, read as the reverse complement.
GCTAGGGCAATCAGGCAAGAGAAAGAAATCAAGGGTATTCAGTTAGGAAAAGAAGAAGTCAAATTGTCCCTGTTTGCAGATGACATGATTGTATATTTAGAAAACCCCATTGTCTCAGCCCAAAATCTCCTTAAGCTGATAAGCAACTTCAGCAAAGTCTCAGGATACAAAATTAATGTGCAAAAATCACAAGCCTTCTTATACACCAGTAACAGACAAGCAGAGAGCCAAATCAGGAATGAACTTCCATTCACAATTGCTTCAAAGAGAATAAAATACCTAGGAATCCAACTTACAAGGGATGTAAAGGACCTCTTCAAGGAGAACTACAAACCACTGCTCAGTGAAATCAAAGAGGACACAAACAAATGGAAGAACATACCATGCTCATGGATAGGAAGAATCAATATCGTGAAAATGGCCATACTGCCCAAGGTCATTTATAGATTCAATGCCATCTCCATCAAGCTACCAATGAGTTTCTTCACAGGATAGGAAAAACTGCTTTAAAGTTCATATGGAACCAAAAAAGAGCCTGCATTGCCAAGACAATCCTAAGTCAAAAGGACAAAGCTGGATGCGTCACGCTACCTGACTTCAAACTATACTACAAGGCTACAGTAACCAAAGCAGCATGGTACTGGTACCAAAACAGAGATATAGACCAATGGAACAGAACAGAGTCCTCAGAAATAATACCACACATCTACAGCCATCTGATCTTTGACAAACCTGAGAGAAACAAGAAATGGGGAAAGGATTCCCTATTTAATAAATGGTGCTGGGAAAATTGGCTAGCCATAAGTAGAAAGCTGAAACTGGATCCTTTCCTTACTCCTTATACGAAGATTAATTCAAGATGGATTAGAGACTTAAATGTTAGACCTAATACCGTAAAAACCCTAGAAGAAAACCTAGGTAGTACCATTCAGGACATAGGCATGGGCAAGGACTTCATGTCTAAAACACCAAAAGCAACGGCAGCAAAAGCCAAAATTGACAAATGGGATCTAATTAAACTCAAGAGCTTCTGCACAGCAAAAGAAACTACCATCAGAGTGAACAGGCAACCTACAGAATGGGAGAAAATTTTTGCAATCTACTCATCTGACAAAGGGCTAATTTCCAGAATCTACAAAGAACTCAAACAAATATACAAGAAAAAAACAAACAACCCCATCCAAAAGTGGGGAAAGGATATGAACAGACATTTCTCAAAAGAAGACATTCATACAGCCAACAGACACATGAAAAAATGCTCATCATCACTGGCCATCAGAGAAATGCAAATCAAAACCACAATGAGATACCATCTCACACCAGTTAGAATGGCAATCATTAAAAAGTCAGGAAACAACAGGTCCTGGAGAGGATGTGGAGAAATAGGAATACTTTTACACTGTTGGTGGGATTGTAAGCTAGTTCAACCATTATGGAAAAGAGTATGGCAATTCCTCAAGGATGTAGAACTAGATGTACCATATGACCCAGCCATCCCACTACTGGGTATATACCCAAAGGATTATAAATCATACTGCTGTAAAGACACATGCACACGTATGTTTATTGCGGCACTATTCACAATAGGAAAGACTTGGAATCAACCCAAATGTCCATCTGTGACAGACTGGATTAAGAAAATGTGGCACATACACACCATGGAATACTATGCAGCCATAAAAAAGGATGAGTTTGTGTCCTTTGTAGGGACATGGATGCAGCTGGAAACCATCATTCTTAGTAAACTATCACAAGAAGAGAAAACCAAACACTGCATGTTCTCACTCATAGGTGGGAACTGAACAATGAGCTCACTTGGACTCGGGAAGGGGAACATCATACACTGGGGCCTATCATGGGGAGGGGAGAGGGGGGTAGGATTGCGTTGGAGTTATACATGATATAAATGATGAATTGATGGGTGCTGACGAGTTGATGGGTGCAGCACACCAACATGGCACA
>NW_022322672.1:0-2912 GCF_002776525.5 Piliocolobus tephrosceles | reverse complement strand
TGTGCCATGTTGGTGTGCTGCACCCATCAACTCGTCAGCACCCATCAATTCATCATTTATATCATGTATAACTCCAACGCAATCCTACCCCCCTCTCCCCTCCCCATGATAGGCCCCAGTGTATGATGTTCCCCTTCCCGAGTCCAAGTGAGCTCATTGTTCAGTTCCCACCTATGAGTGAGAACATGCAGTGTTTGGTTTTCTCTTCTTGTGATAGTTTACTAAGAATGATGGTTTCCAGCTGCATCCATGTCCCTACAAAGGACACAAACTCATCCTTTTTTATGGCTGCATAGTATTCCATGGTGTGTATGTGCCACATTTTCTTAATCCAGTCTGTCACAGATGGACATTTGGGTTGATTCCAAGTCTTTCCTATTGTGAATAGTGCCGCAATAAACATACGTGTGCATGTGTCTTTACAGCAGTATGATTTATAATCCTTTGGGTATATACCCAGTAGTGGGATGGCTGGGTCATATGGTACATCTAGTTCTACATCCTTGAGGAATTGCCATACTCTTTTCCATAATGGTTGAACTAGCTTACAATCCCACCAACAGTGTAAAAGTATTCCTATTTCTCCACATCCTCTCCAGGACCTGTTGTTTCCTGACTTTTTAATGATTGCCATTCTAACTGGTGTGAGATGGTATCTCATTGTGGTTTTGATTTGCATTTCTCTGATGGCCAGTGATGATGAGCATTTTTTCATGTGTCTGTTGGCTGTATGAATGTCTTCTTTTGAGAAATGTCTGTTCATATCCTTTCCCCACTTTTGGATGGGGTTGTTTGTTTTTTTCTTGTATATTTGTTTGAGTTCTTTGTAGATTCTGGAAATTAGCCCTTTGTCAGATGAGTAGATTGCAAAAATTTTCTCCCATTCTGTAGGTTGCCTGTTCACTCTGATGGTAGTTTCTTTTGCTGTGCAGAAGCTCTTGAGTTTAATTAGATCCCATTTGTCAATTTTGGCTTTTGCTGCCGTTGCTTTTGGTGTTTTAGACATGAAGTCCTTGCCCATGCCTATGTCCTGAATGGTACTACCTAGGTTTTCTTCTAGGGTTTTTACGGTATTAGGTCTAACATTTAAGTCTCTAATCCATCTTGAATTAATCTTCGTATAAGGAGTAAGGAAAGGATCCAGTTTCAGCTTTCTACTTATGGCTAGCCAATTTTCCCAGCACCATTTATTAAATAGGGAATCCTTTCCCCATTTCTTGTTTCTCTCAGGTTTGTCAAAGATCAGATGGCTGTAGATGTGTGGTATTATTTCTGAGGACTCTGTTCTGTTCCATTGGTCTATATCTCTGTTTTGGTACCAGTACCATGCTGCTTTGGTTACTGTAGCCTTGTAGTATAGTTTGAAGTCAGGTAGCGTGACGCATCCAGCTTTGTCCTTTTGACTTAGGATTGTCTTGGCAATGCAGGCTCTTTTTTGGTTCCATATGAACTTTAAAGCAGTTTTTCCTATCCTGTGAAGAAACTCATTGGTAGCTTGATGGAGATGGCATTGAATCTATAAATGACCTTGGGCAGTATGGCCATTTTCACGATATTGATTCTTCCTATCCATGAGCATGGTATGTTCTTCCATTTGTTTGTGTCCTCTTTGATTTCACTGAGCAGTGGTTTGTAGTTCTCCTTGAAGAGGTCCTTTACATCCCTTGTAAGTTGGATTCCTAGGTATTTTATTCTCTTTGAAGCAATTGTGAATGGAAGTTCATTCCTGATTTGGCTCTCTGCTTGTCTGTTACTGGTGTATAAGAAGGCTTGTGATTTTTGCACATTAATTTTGTATCCTGAGACTTTGCTGAAGTTGCTTATCAGCTTAAGGAGATTTTGGGCTGAGACAATGGGGTTTTCTAAATATACAATCATGTCATCTGCAAACAGGGACAATTTGACTTCTTCTTTTCCTAACTGAATACCCTTGATTTCTTTCTCTTGCCTGATTGCCCTAGCCAGAACTTCCAACACTATGTTGAATAGGAGTGGTGAGAGAGGGCATCCCTGTCTTGTGCCAGTTTTCAAAGGGAATTTTTCCAGTTTTTGCCCATTCAGTATGATATTAGCTGTGGGTTTGTCATAAATAGCTCTTATTATTTTGAGGTACGTTCCATCAATACCGAATTTATTGAGCGTTTTTAGCATGAAGGGCTGTTGAATTTTGTCAAATGCCTTTTCTGCATCTATTGAGATAATCATGTGGTTCTTGTCTTTGGTTCTGTTTATATGCTGGATTATGTTTATTGATTTGCGAATGTTGAACCAGCCTTGCATCCCAGGGATGAAGCCCACTTGATCATGGTGGATAAGCTTTTTGATGTGCTGCTGAATCCGGTTTGCCAGTATTTTATTGAGGATTTTTGCATCGATGTTCATCAGGGAGATTGGTCTAAAATTCTCTTTTTTTGTTGTGTCTCTGCCAGGCTTTGGTATCAGGATGATGTTGGCCTCATAAAATGAGTTAGGGAGGATTCCCTCTTTTTCTATTGATTGGAATAGTTTCAGAAGGAATGGTACCAGCTCCTCCTTGTACCTCTGGTAGAATTCAGCTGTGAATCCATCTGGTCCTGGACTTTTTTTGGTTGGTAGGCTATTAATTATTGCCTCAATTTCAGAGCCTGCTATTGGTCTATTCAGGGATTCAACTTCTTCCTGGTTTAGTCTTGGAAGAGTGTAAGTGTCCAGGAAATTATCCATTTCTTCTAGATTTTCTAGTTGATTTGCGTAGAGGTGTTTATAGTATTCTCTGATGGTAGTTTGTATTTCTGTGGGGTCGGTGGTGAAATCCCCTTTATCATTTTTTATTGTGTCTATTTGATTCCTCTCACTTTTCTTCTTTATTAGTCTTGCTAGCGGTCTGTCAATTTTGTTGATCTTTTCAAAAAACCAACTCCTGGATTCATTGA
>NW_022322671.1:0-6269 GCF_002776525.5 Piliocolobus tephrosceles | reverse complement strand
TTTTCTCCAAAAGGGATTCCATAATCCTGTAGGTGAAGAATGGTATCCCTTCGCAGAACCCTAGAGTCTGACTTTCAAACTGGGAAATGTAGAGTAAGCTTTAACCCTGTGAAAAGCATGGACATTTGAGAGCAGTTTCTTGGAGTGCTTCTTTCTGTTTTTTATTGGACGACATTTCACTTTTTGCCATAGTCTTCAAAGTGCTCCGAATGTCACTCTTTTGGTTTCACTGGAACAGTGTTCAAACCGTACTTTATGAAAAGAAAGTTATAACTGTTTGGACGAAAAGAGGCAGGATGGTGCACTTCCGGGTTCTTCTTCACCACCAACTCTTCCCATGTGTGCGAGAATGCAGCTGACACCCGGGAAGGTGCAGATTAATGAGGCATGCACCAGGTGATGTCAATCCGAGGAAACCAAGATTTACCTGGTGGCACCTGTGGAGAAGCCCTCATCCCCCAACATGCCCGTGCCCCACCTATTGCCCTTCCACTCCTAGAAAAGTCGCTCCCAGCAGATGTGCCGGGCACAGGCTTTCTCAGCACCCACTCTTGTCGGGACTGTATTAGAAACTCCACCCCCCACCCCCAGCTCCGGTCCCTGAAGCTAGATGACCAAAGAATAAATTTGCAGTTTTGCTTTTAGCCTTGCCTACTCGCTGGTTCTTTTGTGCCCACTCTGATGGTCTTAGAAAAAGAAATCAGTTTACCTCCCTCGGCCAAAATCCTGTGCAGGTCCGAGGTCCATTTTGAGCCACCAAGTGGCTCGGGAGACCCGTTCAGGATGGAGACGTCCACCTGAAGGTAATCTCCACTTTGGCTTCAAGAGCCTCCAGTCTGTCTCTGCTGGTTCCAAAGGACGCTTTGAAGCCAGGCAGAGATCCACTTCCATTTCCATTGTGTCCATTGTGTCAGTAAAGAGGAAACAAATGGAAAAGGAAAACCGCCAGTCCAAATTTCTAAAGAGCACCCCCTTAGGGTGCCTCCTAGCCTATTTAAAAACCTTACAGCTCGAACAAGACCTTAGGAGGAAGCGGTTAATTTTCCTTTCCACTGTGGCGTGATCGACCTCAGCAATTTCTGCCAGCAGCTAGGCAAGTGGTCTGAAATTAATTACGTACAAGACTTTTGGGCCTTAAGCTCTTGTCCCTATACTCCTCCTTCTCTCCACCCCTTCCCTTCCTGCCCAGACTCATCCTCCTCCCCCATCCAGACTCCTCCTTCCTCCTCCTTATCTACTAGTAATCCACTCGGTCCCATGCCTCCTTCGGGGCCCCCAACTGGCTGTCTTGAGTCCCCTATCTCTGCCCACACCCTCCTACAGTGTTAGCATCTTTGCGAGATGTGGCTGGGACGGAGGGGGTAGTCAGAGTACATGTCCCTTTTTCATTGGCCGATCTTTCCAAAATTGAGAAGCGTTTAGGTGATTTTTCAGCTAATCCTACCATATACATAAAGGAATTTAGACACCTTTGTCAGGCCTATGACTTAACTTGGCATGGCCTCCAGGTCATCCTAACCTCTACCCTAAACTGACTGAGGTTCTAACCCAATATACCCGGTTAGATCCGGCCTCCCCACAGGGGCCACCATTTTGGCATCTTATTTCATTTCTCAATCAGCTCCTGACATTCGTAAAAAAAAACTTCAAAAGGTAGAGGATGGTCCTCAGACACCAATACAAGACCTAGTTAAATTAGCCTTTAAGGTCTATAACTCCAGAGAGGAGATGGCAAGCTCGCTTTGAACAGAAGGTTCAGCTCCTAGCAGCGGCTTTACAGCCAAGTCATAACCCCAGGCCTGAAAGCACACACCCCACATACTTCAAGGCTGCAAAAGGAGCCTGCTATAAGTGTGGCAAGGCAGGACACTATGCCAACAGGTGTCTGCAGGGTCCCCGAGCCCCAATGCAGCCTTGCTATAAGTGCAAGGCATCAGGACATTAGGCCAGTGAATGTGCTAACCTTCGTCCACCAGCAACCCCCTGCCCTCCTTGCCAGCAGGGAGGACACTGGAAGTCTGATTGTCCCACCCTGAGAACAGGTGCTGCGTCTCTACGTGACCCCCTTTCCCAGGATCCTGGGAGCTCCTTTGAGCTCCTACATCTGGACGATGACAACTGAAGGTGCCGAGACTTGGGGAATCCCATCACCCTTGCCGAGCTGCGGGTAACTCTCCTGGTAGTGGGTAAGACAATTAATTTTTTAATCAACAGCACGGCTACCTATTCTGTTTTGCCGTCCTTCTCTGGACCTAGCCTTCCTTCCAATATCCCTGTAGTAGGAGTAAGCGGAAAGCCATCCACTCCACGAAAAAACTCCACACCTTAATTGCTGCCTGGCCAACAACTACTTTGCGCACTCGTTCCTCATTCCCAACTAAAAAGGGCCCCTACCGACTATGGCCCCTTCTTGCCATAGTCTTCAATATGCTCCGAATATCAGTCTTTTCGTTTTACAAGATCAGAGTTCAAACTGTGCCTTATAAGAAGGAAGTTATAACTCCCTGTGTGTAATGCACACGACACCAAGCAGTTTCTCAGAACGCTTCTCTCTAGTGTTAATCTGACTATATTTGCTATTTCACTGTAGGCCCGAATGTGATCCAGAATATCCGCTCATGGATCCATCCACGATGAAGCTTCCAAGCTGCGTAATGTAAAGAAAGCGCCATCTAAGTGACATGAATAAACATAGCAAAAAGCAGATTCACAAAATGCTTCTTTCCACTTTTTAACCGAAGATATTTCCTTCTTCACCATAGTCCTGAATGTGCTCCCGAAGGTCCCTACGTGGATCCGTCCATGATAGTTTCCAAGCTGCGTAATGTAAAGAAAACTTTGTCTATGTGACATGATTACAGATATCACAGAGTAGTTTCCTAGAAACATTATTTCCAGTTTTTCTCGGAGGCTATTTTGCTTTTCAATATCGGCATCAACATGCTCCTGATTATCCCTTGGTACCTGTTTCTTCAAAAGGGTTTCCCCAACGCTGTATGAGAAGAGAGGTATAGCACTGTGGCTGGAATGCACATGTCACAAAGCAGTTCCTTGGAAAGCTTCGCTCCAGTTTCGGTTTGATCATATTTCCTGTTCACCATAAGCCTCAAAGTGCTCCCGAATATCCCATCACATGCTAAACATACACAGGGCTAGAAAACTGCTCAATGTAAAGGGAAGCTTAACTGAGTGAGAGGAATTAAGGCGACACAGAGCAGTTTCACAGAAAGCTTCCTACTGGATTTTTCCTGAGGATATTTCTTTCTCCATAATCTAAGGATCGTACCCAAATGTCCTTCCTTAGATTCCACAAAAACAGTGATTTCAAGCTGCTCAGTCAAAATAATGGTTTTACTCTATGAGACAAATACACAGCGCATAGCATTTGCTCAGAACCTTTCTCTGCTAGTTACATCAGTGGACGCTTTTTTGCTAAACACAAGCCTTCGGGCATCAATAACTATCCCTTCACAGATCCTTCAAAGACAGAAATTTGAAACTGGGCAATGTAGAGTAAACATGAACTCTGTGCAATGAATACACATATCAGAGAGTAGATTCGTGGAACGCTCCTTCCTCGATTTTATTTGAATATATTTCACTATTCGCCATAGTCCTCAATGCGCTCTGAAATACTACATTTTTGGTTTCACAGGAACAGTGTTCAAACGCTGCCTTGTGAGAAAAGAGGTATAACTCCCTGAGTGGAATGCATATATCACAAAGTAATTTTTCAGAAAACGTCTACCCAGGTTTATCTGAAGATATCTCCTCTTTCAACGTTGGCCTTAATGTGCTCCCCAATGTCCCCTTGAGGATCCGTGTATGACGGAGTTTCCAAACTGTGTAATATAAGAAGAGTTTTAACTATGCGTTATTATTAAATACATGAAACACACAGCAGTCTCACAGAAATCTTCGTCCCAGTTTTCCTCTAAGTATATTTCCTTTTTAACCATAACTGTCCCTGTAATCCCAAATGACTTTAGTAGCTTTTTCTCCAAAAGGGATTCCAGAATCCTCTAGGAGAAGAAAGGTGTATCTCTGTGAGTGGAAAGCACACATCAGCAAGCAGCTGCTCAGAAATCTTCTCTTCAGTTTCTATCTAAAGATGTTTCCTTTCTCACCATAAGCCTCCAAGCACTCCTGAATATGCCTTCGCAGACAAAGAAAAACAGTGCTATGATACTGCTCAATGAAAAGGGAACCTTAACTGTGTGAGCAGAATTCACGTGACACAGAGCACTTTCACGGAGAGCTTCCTTCTGGTTTATCTCTGAGGTTATTTCTTTCTTGGGATATTCTAAAGAGAATTTCCAAATGTCCTTTCTCAGATTCCACAGAAACTGATTTCATACTGCTCAATTCAAAGAATGATTTAACGCTATGATGTGAAAACAAACATCAAAAAAGAGTTGCGCAGAAAGATCCTCTCTGATTTTCAATGCAGGACATTTCCTTGCTCAACACAGACCTGCGGTTGCCAAGTAATATCCCTTCACAAAAACCTCACAGACCGCCTTTCAAACTAGGAAATGTAGAGTAAGCTTTAACCCAGTGAAAAGAGTGGACATGTCAGAAAGCAGTTTCGTCGACTGCTTCTTTCTGTTTTTTATTGGACGACATTTCACTTTTTGCCATAGTCTTCAATGTGCTCCGAATAACACTCTTTTGGTTTTACAGGAACAGTGTTCAAACTGTGCCTTATGAGAAGACAGTTATAACTCCTTGAGTGGAATGCACACATCACCAAGCAGTTTCTCAGAAAGCTTCTCTCCAGTTTTTATCTGACAATATTTCCTATTTCACCATACGACCGAGGGTGATCCCAAATATCCCTTCGCACATCCATCCACGAGGGAGTTTCTGAGCTGCGTAGTGTAAAGAAAGCTTCATCTATGTGAGATGAATAAACATAGCAAAAAGCAGATTCACAGAAAGCTTCTTTCAAGTATTTAGCTGAAGATATTTCGTTTTTCATCCTAGTCATGAATGTGCTCCAGAAGGTCCCTTCGTGGATCTGTCCATGACAGTTTCCCGTCTGCATAATATAAATAAAGCTTTATCTATGTGGGATGATTACACATCCCACTGAGTAGTTTCCTAGAAAGCTTCTTTCCAGTTTTTATCTAAGGCTATTTCACTTTTCACCATCAGCATCAACATGGTCCCGAATATCACCTGGTAACTGTTCCTCTAAAAGGATTTCCCTGACGCTGTATGAGAAGAGAGGTATAACACTGTGACTGGAATGCACACGTCACAAAGCACTTCCTCAGGAAGCTTCTCTCCAGTTTTGGTCTGAACATATTTCTTTTTTCACCGTAAGCCTCAAAGTGCTCCTGAATATCCCATCACACGCTAAACATACACAGGGTTAGAAAACTGCTCATGAAAGAGAGGCTTAACTGAGCGAGAGGAATTAAGATGACACAGAGCAGTTTCACAGAAAGCTTCCTTCTGGATTTTACCTGAGGAGATTTCTTTCCCCATATTCTAAGTATTGTTCCCAAATGTCCTTCCTCAGATTCCAGAAAGACAGTGATTTCAAGCTGCTCAATCCAAAGAATGGTTTAACCCTATCAGACGTATACACACTTCACAAAGCAGTTGCTCAGAATGTTTCTCTGCAGGCTTCATCGGAAGTCGTATCCTCGCTCACCACAATCCTCCAGGCCTCACTAAATATCCCTTCATAGATAATTCAAAGAGAGAGTTTCGAAACTGGGTAGCATAGAGTCAGCATTACCACTGTGAAAGTGAATGCATGTATCAGAGAGGAGATTCCTGGAACGCTTCTTCCTCGATTTTATTTCAGTATATTTCACTATTCGCCATAGTCCTCAATGCGTTCCGAAATATCACTTTTTCAGTTTCTCAGGAACAGTGTTCAAACACTGCCTTGTGAGAAAGGAGGTATAACGGCCTGAGTGGAATGCATATATCACAAAATAGTTTCTCAGAAAGCTTCTATCCTGTTTTTATCTGAAGATATCTCCTCTTTCACAGAAAGCCTGAATGTGCTCCCGAATGTCCCTTCAGAGTTCTGTGCCTGACGGAGTGTCCAAACTGCGTAATATAATTAATGTTTTATCTATGAGCGACGAATAAATGTATCTAGCACAAAGCAGATTCACAGAAATCTTCTTTCCAATATTTGTCTAAGTATATTCCCTTTTCCACCATATTCGACGTTCTACTCCCGAATATCTCTTGGTAGCTTTTTCTCCAAAAGGGATTCCATAATCCTGTAGGTGAAGAATGGTATC
>NW_022322670.1:0-6269 GCF_002776525.5 Piliocolobus tephrosceles | reverse complement strand
GATACCATTCTTCACCTACAGGATTATGGAATCCCTTTTGGAGAAAAAGCTACCAAGAGATATTCGGGAGTAGAACGTCGAATATGGTGGAAAAGGGAATATACTTAGACAAATATTGGAAAGAAGATTTCTGTGAATCTGCTTTGTGCTAGATACATTTATTCGTCGCTCATAGATAAAACATTAATTATATTACGCAGTTTGGACACTCCGTCAGGCACAGAACTCTGAAGGGACATTCGGGAGCACATTCAGGCTTTCTGTGAAAGAGGAGATATCTTCAGATAAAAACAGGATAGAAGCTTTCTGAGAAACTATTTTGTGATATATGCATTCCACTCAGGCCGTTATACCTCCTTTCTCACAAGGCAGTGTTTGAACACTGTTCCTGAGAAACTGAAAAAGTGATATTTCGGAACGCATTGAGGACTATGGCGAATAGTGAAATATACTGAAATAAAATCGAGGAAGAAGCGTTCCAGGAATCTCCTCTCTGATACATGCATTCACTTTCACAGTGGTAATGCTGACTCTATGCTACCCAGTTTCGAAACTCTCTCTTTGAATTATCTATGAAGGGATATTTAGTGAGGCCTGGAGGATTGTGGTGAGCGAGGATACGACTTCCGATGAAGCCTGCAGAGAAACATTCTGAGCAACTGCTTTGTGAAGTGTGTATACGTCTGATAGGGTTAAACCATTCTTTGGATTGAGCAGCTTGAAATCACTGTCTTTCTGGAATCTGAGGAAGGACATTTGGGAACAATACTTAGAATATGGGGAAAGAAATCTCCTCAGGTAAAATCCAGAAGGAAGCTTTCTGTGAAACTGCTCTGTGTCATCTTAATTCCTCTCGCTCAGTTAAGCCTCTCTTTCATGAGCAGTTTTCTAACCCTGTGTATGTTTAGCGTGTGATGGGATATTCAGGAGCACTTTGAGGCTTACGGTGAAAAAAGAAATATGTTCAGACCAAAACTGGAGAGAAGCTTCCTGAGGAAGTGCTTTGTGACGTGTGCATTCCAGTCACAGTGTTATACCTCTCTTCTCATACAGCGTCAGGGAAATCCTTTTAGAGGAACAGTTACCAGGTGATATTCGGGACCATGTTGATGCTGATGGTGAAAAGTGAAATAGCCTTAGATAAAAACTGGAAAGAAGCTTTCTAGGAAACTACTCAGTGGGATGTGTAATCATCCCACATAGATAAAGCTTTATTTATATTATGCAGACGGGAAACTGTCATGGACAGATCCACGAAGGGACCTTCTGGAGCACATTCATGACTAGGATGAAAAACGAAATATCTTCAGCTAAATACTTGAAAGAAGCTTTCTGTGAATCTGCTTTTTGCTATGTTTATTCATCTCACATAGATGAAGCTTTCTTTACACTACGCAGCTCAGAAACTCCCTCGTGGATGGATGTGCGAAGGGATATTTGGGATCACCCTCGGTCGTATGGTGAAATAGGAAATATTGTCAGATAAAAACTGGAGAGAAGCTTTCTGAGAAACTGCTTGGTGATGTGTGCATTCCACTCAAGGAGTTATAACTGTCTTCTCATAAGGCACAGTTTGAACACTGTTCCTGTAAAACCAAAAGAGTGTTATTCGGAGCACATTGAAGACTATGGCAAAAAGTGAAATGTCGTCCAATAAAAAACAGAAAGAAGCAGTCGACGAAACTGCTTTCTGACATGTCCACTCTTTTCACTGGGTTAAAGCTTACTCTACATTTCCTAGTTTGAAAGGCGGTCTGTGAGGTTTTTGTGAAGGGATATTACTTGGCAACCGCAGGTCTGTGTTGAGCAAGGAAATGTCCTGCATTGAAAATCAGAGAGGATCTTTCTGCGCAACTCTTTTTTGATGTTTGTTTTCACATCATAGCGTTAAATCATTCTTTGAATTGAGCAGTATGAAATCAGTTTCTGTGGAATCTGAGAAAGGACATTTGGAAATTCTCTTTAGAATATCCCAAGAAAGAAATAACCTCAGAGATAAACCAGAAGGAAGCTCTCCGTGAAAGTGCTCTGTGTCACGTGAATTCTGCTCACACAGTTAAGGTTCCCTTTTCATTGAGCAGTATCATAGCACTGTTTTTCTTTGTCTGCGAAGGCATATTCAGGAGTGCTTGGAGGCTTATGGTGAGAAAGGAAACATCTTTAGATAGAAACTGAAGAGAAGATTTCTGAGCAGCTGCTTGCTGATGTGTGCTTTCCACTCACAGAGATACACCTTTCTTCTCCTAGAGGATTCTGGAATCCCTTTTGGAGAAAAAGCTACTAAAGTCATTTGGGATTACAGGGACAGTTATGGTTAAAAAGGAAATATACTTAGAGGAAAACTGGGACGAAGATTTCTGTGAGACTGCTGTGTGTTTCATGTATTTAATAATAACGCATAGTTAAAACTCTTCTTATATTACACAGTTTGGAAACTCCGTCATACACGGATCCTCAAGGGGACATTGGGGAGCACATTAAGGCCAACGTTGAAAGAGGAGATATCTTCAGATAAACCTGGGTAGACGTTTTCTGAAAAATTACTTTGTGATATATGCATTCCACTCAGGGAGTTATACCTCTTTTCTCACAAGGCAGCGTTTGAACACTGTTCCTGTGAAACCAAAAATGTAGTATTTCAGAGCGCATTGAGGACTATGGCGAATAGTGAAATATATTCAAATAAAATCGAGGAAGGAGCGTTCCACGAATCTACTCTCTGATATGTGTATTCATTGCACAGAGTTCATGTTTACTCTACATTGCCCAGTTTCAAATTTCTGTCTTTGAAGGATCTGTGAAGGGATAGTTATTGATGCCCGAAGGCTTGTGTTTAGCAAAAAAGCGTCCACTGATGTAACTAGCAGAGAAAGGTTCTGAGCAAATGCTATGCGCTGTGTATTTGTCTCATAGAGTAAAACCATTATTTTGACTGAGCAGCTTGAAATCACTGTTTTTGTGGAATCTAAGGAAGGACATTTGGGTACGATCCTTAGATTATGGAGAAAGAAATATCCTCAGGAAAAATCCAGTAGGAAGCTTTCTGTGAAACTGCTCTGTGTCGCCTTAATTCCTCTCACTCAGTTAAGCTTCCCTTTACATTGAGCAGTTTTCTAGCCCTGTGTATGTTTAGCATGTGATGGGATATTCGGGAGCACTTTGAGGCTTATGGTGAACAGGAAATATGATCAAACCGAAACTGGAGCGAAGCTTTCCAAGGAACTGCTTTGTGACATGTGCATTCCAGCCACAGTGCTATACCTCTCTTCTCATACAGCGTTGGGGAAACCCTTTTGAAGAAACAGGTACCAAGGGATAATCAGGAGCATGTTGATGCCGATATTGAAAAGCAAAATAGCCTCCGAGAAAAACTGGAAATAATGTTTCTAGGAAACTACTCTGTGATATCTGTAATCATGTCACATAGACAAAGTTTTCTTTACATTACGCAGCTTGGAAACTATCATGGACGGATCCACGTAGGGACCTTCGGGAGCACATTCAGGACTATGGTGAAGAAGGAAATATCTTCGGTTAAAAAGTGGAAAGAAGCATTTTGTGAATCTGCTTTTTGCTATGTTTATTCATGTCACTTAGATGGCGCTTTCTTTACATTACGCAGCTTGGAAGCTTCATCGTGGATGGATCCATGAGCGGATATTCTGGATCACATTCGGGCCTACAGTGAAATAGCAAATATAGTCAGATTAACACTAGAGAGAAGCGTTCTGAGAAACTGCTTGGTGTCGTGTGCATTACACACAGGGAGTTATAACTTCCTTCTTATAAGGCACAGTTTGAACTCTGATCTTGTAAAACGAAAAGACTGATATTCGGAGCATATTGAAGACTATGGCAAGAAGGGGCCATAGTCGGTAGGGGCCCTTTTTAGTTGGGAATGAGGAACGAGTGCGCAAAGTAGTTGTTGGCCAGGCAGCAATTAAGGTGTGGAGTTTTTTCGTGGAGTGGATGGCTTTCCGCTTACTCCTACTACAGGGATATTGGAAGGAAGGCTAGGTCCAGAGAAGGACGGCAAAACAGAATAGGTAGCCGTGCTGTTGATTAAAAAATTAATTGTCTTACCCACTACCAGGAGAGTTACCCGCAGCTCGGCAAGGGTGATGGGATTCCCCAAGTCTCGGCACCTTCAGTTGTCATCGTCCAGATGTAGGAGCTCAAAGGAGCTCCCAGGATCCTGGGAAAGGGGGTCACGTAGAGACGCAGCACCTGTTCTCAGGGTGGGACAATCAGACTTCCAGTGTCCTCCCTGCTGGCAAGGAGGGCAGGGGGTTGCTGGTGGACGAAGGTTAGCACATTCACTGGCCTAATGTCCTGATGCCTTGCACTTATAGCAAGGCTGCATTGGGGCTCGGGGACCCTGCAGACACCTGTTGGCATAGTGTCCTGCCTTGCCACACTTATAGCAGGCTCCTTTTGCAGCCTTGAAGTATGTGGGGTGTGTGCTTTCAGGCCTGGGGTTATGACTTGGCTGTAAAGCCGCTGCTAGGAGCTGAACCTTCTGTTCAAAGCGAGCTTGCCATCTCCTCTCTGGAGTTATAGACCTTAAAGGCTAATTTAACTAGGTCTTGTATTGGTGTCTGAGGACCATCCTCTACCTTTTGAAGTTTTTTTTTACGAATGTCAGGAGCTGATTGAGAAATGAAATAAGATGCCAAAATGGTGGCCCCTGTGGGGAGGCCGGATCTAACCGGGTATATTGGGTTAGAACCTCAGTCAGTTTAGGGTAGAGGTTAGGATGACCTGGAGGCCATGCCAAGTTAAGTCATAGGCCTGACAAAGGTGTCTAAATTCCTTTATGTATATGGTAGGATTAGCTGAAAAATCACCTAAACGCTTCTCAATTTTGGAAAGATCGGCCAATGAAAAAGGGACATGTACTCTGACTACCCCCTCCGTCCCAGCCACATCTCGCAAAGATGCTAACACTGTAGGAGGGTGTGGGCAGAGATAGGGGACTCAAGACAGCCAGTTGGGGGCCCCGAAGGAGGCATGGGACCGAGTGGATTACTAGTAGATAAGGAGGAGGAAGGAGGAGTCTGGATGGGGGAGGAGGATGAGTCTGGGCAGGAAGGGAAGGGGTGGAGAGAAGGAGGAGTATAGGGACAAGAGCTTAAGGCCCAAAAGTCTTGTACGTAATTAATTTCAGACCACTTGCCTAGCTGCTGGCAGAAATTGCTGAGGTCGATCACGCCACAGTGGAAAGGAAAATTAACCGCTTCCTCCTAAGGTCTTGTTCGAGCTGTAAGGTTTTTAAATAGGCTAGGAGGCACCCTAAGGGGGTGCTCTTTAGAAATTTGGACTGGCGGTTTTCCTTTTCCATTTGTTTCCTCTTTACTGACACAATGGACACAATGGAAATGGAAGTGGATCTCTGCCTGGCTTCAAAGCGTCCTTTGGAACCAGCAGAGACAGACTGGAGGCTCTTGAAGCCAAAGTGGAGATTACCTTCAGGTGGACGTCTCCATCCTGAACGGGTCTCCCGAGCCACTTGGTGGCTCAAAATGGACCTCGGACCTGCACAGGATTTTGGCCGAGGGAGGTAAACTGATTTCTTTTTCTAAGACCATCAGAGTGGGCACAAAAGAACCAGCGAGTAGGCAAGGCTAAAAGCAAAACTGCAAATTTATTCTTTGGTCATCTAGCTTCAGGGACCGGAGCTGGGGGTGGGGGGTGGAGTTTCTAATACAGTCCCGACAAGAGTGGGTGCTGAGAAAGCCTGTGCCCGGCACATCTGCTGGGAGCGACTTTTCTAGGAGTGGAAGGGCAATAGGTGGGGCACGGGCATGTTGGGGGATGAGGGCTTCTCCACAGGTGCCACCAGGTAAATCTTGGTTTCCTCGGATTGACATCACCTGGTGCATGCCTCATTAATCTGCACCTTCCCGGGTGTCAGCTGCATTCTCGCACACATGGGAAGAGTTGGTGGTGAAGAAGAACCCGGAAGTGCACCATCCTGCCTCTTTTCGTCCAAACAGTTATAACTTTCTTTTCATAAAGTACGGTTTGAACACTGTTCCAGTGAAACCAAAAGAGTGACATTCGGAGCACTTTGAAGACTATGGCAAAAAGTGAAATGTCGTCCAATAAAAAACAGAAAGAAGCACTCCAAGAAACTGCTCTCAAATGTCCATGCTTTTCACAGGGTTAAAGCTTACTCTACATTTCCCAGTTTGAAAGTCAGACTCTAGGGTTCTGCGAAGGGATACCATTCTTCACCTACAGGATTATGGAATCCCTTTTGGAGAAAA
>NW_022322669.1:0-1944 GCF_002776525.5 Piliocolobus tephrosceles | reverse complement strand
GGAGCAGGCCATTAACACTGTCTTTGAAGAACCTAAGAAAGGTTACTATGGATGGCTTGGAGGCCTACACTGATGAAGGAAATATCATCAGTTCAAAACGAGAGAGAAGCTTTCTGAGAAATTTCTTCGTGATCTCTGAATTCATCTCACAGAGTTACAATATATTCCACAAAAAGCAGTTTGCTAAACCTCTTTTCGTGGAACCTGCCCAGTTATATTTGGGAGCCAATATAGGCCCATTGTGAAAAAGCAAGGATCCTCAGAGAACAACTAGAGAATAGCTTTCTGAGAGATTGTTTTCTGATGTGTGGCTTCATCACACGGACTTCCACCCTGGCCTTCTTGGAACAGTTTGCTAAGAGTCTTGTCGTGGATTCTGTAATGGGATACTTGGGATCTCTTTGATGGCTATGGTGAAAAAGGATATATCCTCAGACAGACACTGGAAAGAAGCCTTCTGAGAAACTCCACTGCGATGTGTGAATGCATCTCACAGAGTTACACGTTTATCTTCAGCCAACAGTGCGCAACACAGTTTTCTGGAAATCTGCAATGGGATATTTCTTAGCGCTGTGAAGCTAATGGTGACAAATGAAATATCCTCCTATGAAAACTGGGAGGAAATTTCCTTAGACACTTCTTGTTGAAGTGTGAATTCATCTCACAGAGTTACACTTATGTTTCATGGAGCAGGCCGTTAACACTGTCTTTGAAGAACCTAAGAAAGGTTACTTTGGATGGCTTTGCGGCCTACACTGATAAAGGAAATATAATCAGTTCAAAACGAGAGAGAAGCTTTCTGACAAATTTCTTTGTGAGCTGTGAATTCATCTCACAGAGTTACAACTTCTTCCTCACGAAGCAGTTTCCTAACCCTCTTTTCGTGGAATCTGCACAGTCATATTTGGGAGTTAATACGGGGCCATTATGAAAAAGCAAGCATCCTCAGAGAACAACTAGAGAATAGGATTTTGAGAGATTGCTTTCTGATGCGTGGCTTCCTCACCCAGTTGTCCACCTTCTGAGAAACTGCATTGCGATGTGTGAATGTAACTCACACAGTTACACGTTTCTCTTCAGACAACAGTTTGCCAACACAGTTTTCTGGAAATCTGCAATGGGATATTTCTTAGCGCAGTGAAGCTAAGGGTAACAAAAGAAATATCCTCCTATGAAAACTAGAAGGAAGCTTCCTTAGAAACTTCTTCTTGATGTGTGAATTCATCTCACAGAGTTACACTTATGTTTCATGGATCAGGCCATTAACACTGTCGTTGAAGAATCTAAGAAAGGTTATTTTGGATGGCGTTGAGGCCTACGCTGATAAAGGAAAAATCACCAGTTCAAAACGAGAGAGAAGCTTTCTGAGAAATTTCTTTGTGAGATGTGAATTCATCTCACAGAGTTACAACTTACTCCTCAGGAAGCAGTTTGCTAACCCTCTTTTCGTGGAACCTGCACAGTGAAATTACGTCGCCACTTCAAATCCATTGTGAAAGAGAAGGTATCCTCAGAGAACAACTAGAGAATAGCTTTCTGAGACATTGCTTTCGATGTGTGGTTCAATCGCACAGAGTTCCACTCTTCCCTTCTTGGAACAGTTTGCTCAGAGTCTTGTCGTGGATTCTGCAATGTTGTACTTTGGAGCTCATTGAGGGCTATTGTGAAAAAGGATACATCCTCAGACAGACACTGGAAAAAAGCCTTCCGAGAATCTGCATTGCGATGTGTGAATGCAACTCACAGAGTTACACCTTTCTCTTCAGCCAACAGTTTGCCAACACAGTTTTCTGGAAATCTGCAATGGGATATTTCTAAGCGCAGTGAAACTAATGGTGACAAAGGAAGTATCCTCCTATGAAAACCAGAAGGAAGCTTCCTTAGAAACTTCTTGTTCATGTGTGAATTCATCTCACAGAGTTACACTTATGTTTCATGGAGCAG
>NW_022322668.1:0-1944 GCF_002776525.5 Piliocolobus tephrosceles | reverse complement strand
CTGCTCCATGAAACATAAGTGTAACTCTGTGAGATGAATTCACACATGAACAAGAAGTTTCTAAGGAAGCTTCCTTCTGGTTTTCATAGGAGGATACTTCCTTTGTCACCATTAGTTTCACTGCGCTTAGAAATATCCCATTGCAGATTTCCAGAAAACTGTGTTGGCAAACTGTTGGCTGAAGAGAAAGGTGTAACTCTGTGAGTTGCATTCACACATCGCAATGCAGATTCTCGGAAGGCTTTTTTCCAGTGTCTGTCTGAGGATGTATCCTTTTTCACAATAGCCCTCAATGAGCTCCAAAGTACAACATTGCAGAATCCACGACAAGACTCTGAGCAAACTGTTCCAAGAAGGGAAGAGTGGAACTCTGTGCGATTGAACCACACATCGAAAGCAATGTCTCAGAAAGCTATTCTCTAGTTGTTCTCTGAGGATACCTTCTCTTTCACAATGGATTTGAAGTGGCGACGTAATTTCACTGTGCAGGTTCCACGAAAAGAGGGTTAGCAAACTGCTTCCTGAGGAGTAAGTTGTAACTCTGTGAGATGAATTCACATCTCACAAAGAAATTTCTCAGAAAGCTTCTCTCTCGTTTTGAACTGGTGATTTTTCCTTTATCAGCGTAGGCCTCAACGCCATCCAAAATAACCTTTCTTAGATTCTTCAACGACAGTGTTAATGGCCTGATCCATGAAACATAAGTGTAACTCTGTGAGATGAATTCACACATCAAGAAGAAGTTTCTAAGGAAGCTTCCTTCTAGTTTTCATAGGAGGATATTTCTTTTGTTACCCTTAGCTTCACTGCGCTAAGAAATATCCCATTGCAGATTTCCAGAAAACTGTGTTGGCAAACTGTTGTCTGAAGAGAAACGTGTAACTGTGTGAGTTACATTCACACATCGCAATGCAGTTTCTCAGAAGGTGGACAACTGGGTGAGGAAGCCACGCATCAGAAAGCAATCTCTCAAAATCCTATTCTCTAGTTGTTCTCTGAGGATGCTTGCTTTTTCATAATGGCCCCGTATTAACTCCCAAATATGACTGTGCAGATTCCACGAAAAGAGGGTTAGGAAACTGCTTCGTGAGGAAGAAGTTGTAACTCTGTGAGATGAATTCACAGCTCACAAAGAAATTTGTCAGAAAGCTTCTCTCTCGTTTTGAACTGATTATATTTCCTTTATCAGTGTAGGCCGCAAAGCCATCCAAAGTAACCTTTCTTAGGTTCTTCAAAGACAGTGTTAACGGCCTGCTCCATGAAACATAAGTGTAACTCTGTGAGATGAATTCACACTTCAACAAGAAGTGTCTAAGGAAATTTCCTCCCAGTTTTCATAGGAGGATATTTCATTTGTCACCATTAGCTTCACAGCGCTAAGAAATATCCCATTGCAGATTTCCAGAAAACTGTGTTGCGCACTGTTGGCTGAAGATAAACGTGTAACTCTGTGAGATGCATTCACACATCGCAGTGGAGTTTCTCAGAAGGCTTCTTTCCAGTGTCTGTCTGAGGATATATCCTTTTTCACCATAGCCATCAAAGAGATCCCAAGTATCCCATTACAGAATCCACGACAAGACTCTTAGCAAACTGTTCCAAGAAGGCCAGGGTGGAAGTCCGTGTGATGAAGCCACACATCAGAAAACAATCTCTCAGAAAGCTATTCTCTAGTTGTTCTCTGAGGATCCTTGCTTTTTCACAATGGGCCTATATTGGCTCCCAAATATAACTGGGCAGGTTCCACGAAAAGAGGTTTAGCAAACTGCTTTTTGTGGAATATATTGTAACTCTGTGAGATGAATTCAGAGATCACGAAGAAATTTCTCAGAAAGCTTCTCTCTCGTTTTGAACTGATGATATTTCCTTCATCAGTGTAGGCCTCCAAGCCATCCATAGTAACCTTTCTTAGGTTCTTCAAAGACAGTGTTAATGGCCTGCTCC
>NW_022322667.1:0-1195 GCF_002776525.5 Piliocolobus tephrosceles | reverse complement strand
TCTGTGAGTTGCACTCACACATAGCAATGCAGTTTCTCAGAATGCTTATTGCCACTCTCTGTCTGAGGATATATCCTTTTTCACCGTAGCCCTCAATGAGCTCTCAAATATCACTTTGCAGAATCCAAGACAACAGTCTTAGGAAACTCTGCCAAGAAGCAATGTGTGGAACTCTGTGTGATGAAGTCACACATCAGAACGCAATCTCTCAGAAAGCTTCCCTCTAGTTACTGTGTGATGATATTTCCTTTTTCACCATGGGTCCCAATTGGCTCCCAAATATCACCTTGCAGATTCTAGGAAGAGAGTGTTAGCAAACTGTTTCCTGAGGACAAAGATGTAACTCTGTGAGACGAATTAACAGGTGACAAAGAATTTTCTCAGGAAGCTTTTTTCCCGCTTTTAACTGATGATATTTCCTTTTCCAGCGTCGGCCTGAAAGCCTTGCAAAGTAGAACTTCTCAGTTTCCCCAAAGACAGTGTTAGTGGCCTGCTCCATGAAACATAACTGTAACTCTGTGAGATGAATTCACACATCAGAGAGAAGTTTCTAAGAAAGCTTCTTTGCAGTTTTCCTCTGAGGACAGGTCCTTTGTCACCGTAAGCTTCATTACGCTAAGAAGAATCCCATTGCAGATTCCAAGCAAACTGCCTTAGCAAACTGATAGCTGGAGCGAAACGTGTAACTCTGTGAGTTGCACTCACACATAGCAATGCAGTTTCTCAGAATGCTTATTGCCACTCTCTGTCTGAGGATATATCCTTTTTCACCGTAGCCCTCAATGAGCTCTCAAATATCACTTTGCAGAATCCAAGACAACAGTCTTAGGAAACTCTGCCAAGAAGCAATGTGTGGAACTCTGTGTGATGAAGTCACATATCAGAACGCAATCTCTCAGAAAGCTTCCCTCTAGTTATTATGTGATGATATTTCCTTTTTCACCATGGGCCCCAATTGGCTCCCAAATATCCCCTTGCAGATTCTAGGAACAGCGTGTAAGCAAACTGCTTTCTGAAGACAATGATGTAACTCTGTGAGACGAATTCACAAATCACAAAGAAGTTTCTCAGGAAGCTTCTTTCCCGTTTTTAACTGATGATATTTCCTTTTCCAGCGTCGGCCTGAAAGCCTTGCAAAGTAGAACTTCTCAGTTTCCCCAAAGACAGTGTTAGTGGCGTACTCCATGAAACATAA
>NW_022322666.1:0-1195 GCF_002776525.5 Piliocolobus tephrosceles | reverse complement strand
TTATGTTTCATGGAGTACGCCACTAACACTGTCTTTGGGGAAACTGAGAAGTTCTACTTTGCAAGGCTTTCAGGCCGACGCTGGAAAAGGAAATATCATCAGTTAAAAACGGGAAAGAAGCTTCCTGAGAAACTTCTTTGTGATTTGTGAATTCGTCTCACAGAGTTACATCATTGTCTTCAGAAAGCAGTTTGCTTACACGCTGTTCCTAGAATCTGCAAGGGGATATTTGGGAGCCAATTGGGGCCCATGGTGAAAAAGGAAATATCATCACATAATAACTAGAGGGAAGCTTTCTGAGAGATTGCGTTCTGATATGTGACTTCATCACACAGAGTTCCACACATTGCTTCTTGGCAGAGTTTCCTAAGACTGTTGTCTTGGATTCTGCAAAGTGATATTTGAGAGCTCATTGAGGGCTACGGTGAAAAAGGATATATCCTCAGACAGAGAGTGGCAATAAGCATTCTGAGAAACTGCATTGCTATGTGTGAGTGCAACTCACAGAGTTACACGTTTCGCTCCAGCTATCAGTTTGCTAAGGCAGTTTGCTTGGAATCTGCAATGGGATTCTTCTTAGCGTAATGAAGCTTACGGTGACAAAGGACCTGTCCTCAGAGGAAAACTGCAAAGAAGCTTTCTTAGAAACTTCTCTCTGATGTGTGAATTCATCTCACAGAGTTACAGTTATGTTTCATGGAGCAGGCCACTAACACTGTCTTTGGGGAAACTGAGAAGTTCTACTTTGCAAGGCTTTCAGGCCGACGCTGGAAAAGGAAATATCATCAGTTAAAAGCGGGAAAAAAGCTTCCTGAGAAAATTCTTTGTCACCTGTTAATTCGTCTCACAGAGTTACATCTTTGTCCTCAGGAAACAGTTTGCTAACACTCTCTTCCTAGAATCTGCAAGGTGATATTTGGGAGCCAATTGGGACCCATGGTGAAAAAGGAAATATCATCACACAGTAACTAGAGGGAAGCTTTCTGAGAGATTGCGTTCTGATGTGTGACTTCATCACACAGAGTTCCACACATTGCTTCTTGGCAGAGTTTCCTAAGACTGTTGTCTTGGATTCTGCAAAGTGATATTTGAGAGCTCATTGAGGGCTACGGTGAAAAAGGATATATCCTCAGACAGAGAGTGGCAATAAGCATTCTGAGAAACTGCATTGCTATGTGTGAGTGCAACTCACAGA
>NW_022322664.1:0-8312 GCF_002776525.5 Piliocolobus tephrosceles | reverse complement strand
TAGCAGGCTTATTAATTTTAAATTTGCATGGGAGGAGAAGGAGATGGTGAGGTGGGATAAGCATTCAGATGCTTGGTCATTGATAGCTTTTTACTCTCACGTATCACATGGGGATTTGGGACCCAGGAGCCCGCTGAGAACTGATGACTATCTGTCCCCTAACAGCTGGGATCTTTTTCATCCTGAGCTCAGAAAGATTGCTCCTACTGCAGCCAGGGAAGACGGGTTGTTGACTGGTTAGAAATCATAGTAGGTTATTTTCTCCACCCGCAGTTCGCAGTTGGAAAGCAGAGCTATCAAAAAGTTGTCTTCTCTATTGTATTTCAAATCTGGGTGTTTTAAAAATTATGTAAGCAAATTAAGCATTTCTTTAATGGTAGTTGTGTGTGTTCTTGATGCGAATGAGAGGTGCATTCCCTTGTAAAATCCCTGTGACTAAATAGGAAGATGTGAGCCTTAGAACCAAAGTTGATTTTCTAGATGATCATGTAGACATGATGCTGAGCACCAGACAAAGATGTTGATTGAAGCGATTTAAAAAAAAATTTGTCTGGGTTAAGTTTTTACACCAATATTTAGAAAATCAGCAAAAGAACTTGGAGGAATGTTCTCAGGCATGCAGGTCAGCCCCCTGCCCACATTGTCATAAAATCCGAGTGTGCGTACAGGGAGGCGCAGTCCTTTCTGTTCTCATCACAGGTCCTTCCCTGGCTCTGCACCTGCCTGTCATGCGCATCTGTGTGAAAAGATCACCAAACAGGCTTTGTGTCAGCAATAAAGCTCTTTAATCACCTGGGCGCAGGCGGGCTGAGTCCGAAAAGAGAGTCACCGAAGGGAGATAAAGGTGGGGCTGTTTTATAGGGTTTGGGTAGGTAAAGGAAAATTACAGTCAAAGGGGGGTTGTTCTCTGGTGGGCAGGAGTGGGGGTCACAAAGTGCTCAGTGGGGGAGCTTTTTGAGCCAGGATGAGCCAGGAAAAGGAATTTCACAAGAGAATATCATCCCTTAAGGCAAGGACCGGCCATTTTCACTTCTTTTGTGGTAGAATGTTATCAGTTAAGGCGGGACAGGGCATTTGCACTTCTTTTGTGATTCTTCAGTTACTTCAGGCCATCTGGGTGTATACCTGCAAGTCACAGGGGATGCGGTGGCTTGGATTGGGCTCAGAGGCCTGACATTGCTCTCTTCCCTACCTTCCCTACCTTTTCCCTCCTGTGCGGCTCTCTCACAAAGTGAATGGCCTCAGCCACAGCTTCTCTGCAGCTGCATCAGACTGTGGCGACAGGAGTGGTGGCTGCTGCAGGGCCTGCTGTCCCCATGGAGCCCGGTCTTGCTTGCCGCTGCAGCCTGGTGATCATTTTGCACCTCCAGTATGGAATTCTACAGAATAAGAGCCAACATGCTGGGGATGGAGGCGTCTTTATCACGGTGCTCTGCATATTTTAATCTTGGGTAGAAAGTATGGAAAAGTATGGGATACATGTGGTTTGATGTCAGAAGGACGTTGTGAACTTGACGTGGACTGAGAATGTTCATGTGCAACAGGCACCCCGGCTTCATCAAATGAGACTTCTCCATCTCCCTGCCAGGCACGCACAGGTGTATGGCCACATTTTATGTGTTATCCTTATCTAGAGTGCGCCTTATCATCATGCTTAAAGTTACATGATGATATTCTTCCTCATAGAGTAGGTCCCAAACCGCATTCAACACAGAAATGTACTCTTGCTATTATACATAGAAAGTGCTTTCATATACCAAGTAGGAGAGCAGTCCTAAAATCTGGGCTGGAATCACAGAAGGAAGGCTTTGGGAAGCAACAGATTCCCTAGTCCAAAACTGGTTTTTGATGAACCTAGAAACAGGACCAAGAGAAGTGAATTTGCCTAAGGCCCTGACAGTGTCTCAAGGTAGCATTTGAACCTAACAGTTTCTTGACCTATTTCTTTAAATGATTAGTCGTGCTTCCTCTGATTCCTATATAAACGTATTCCTCATTCATTCATTCTTTTGTTTCAGTGAATTATTGTGGTGCTACCACCTAACAGTATTTGAGTCAAAAATGTGGTGGTGTTTATCCCTTTCCAAGGTTTTTAGTTGCACAGTTTTTCAAAGTTGTGCTTACAGTTTCTTGTTGGTTGTAAGGTGTCCTTTCAGAAGCCAATTGTGTGGTGTATTTATGTTGACTGTTGGAGGTAGTTTGGTTAGAACCTACTTTGTGTGGCTGGTGTGGGCCTGGGGCACAGTGACAACCACCTGCTTCATGGGCAGAGATGAAGTAATTGCTTCCTGGAAAGTACCATCCTCCTGGCCACACTCTCCAGCCCATTTCGGTTGTGTTGGTTTCCTCACATCTGCACCTTTCTGGCTTCATGTGAGTCTCGTTTATTTGAGCATATGACTTCAGGCTGTGGGGAAGAATGGCCATTTTAGCACAGAGATGCACACAAAGGAACAACTGGCTAAATGTGAGTGAAGACATTCTTAGGGGGGTTTCATTTCTTTTATTCTGTAACAGGCAGTCTGGGAAGCATTCTGGACACGTGGCCTGCACTGTCACAGTTCCTCCTTGCAGGATCGCAGATGTTTGGAGATTGTAGTGATAACCATTATCATTGAGAATGTCATTATCGCAGGCTCTAATAAGTCAGGATTTATTCAGTGTTAATTTGTTAAAGACAACTGTATTTCTAGCTGAATCCATGTTAGACGTTTCTCCTGGCAGTGTTGCTGGGGCTATTCCCATGGCTTAGTCTTAGGGAAGCACATGCCTTTGAATACTGCTGAAGCTGTGAGTACCCAAAGCGCACCGGAGTACTTTTGCCATATGGGGTGTTAGTCACTGATACACGTCTCAGTCGGACCTGATGGATTCTTGACCCCTTCCTTTTTTAATTTTTTAATTTTAATTTAAATTTTTGTTTTTTAAGAGCACAACCCCTCAGGTGGCCACCGTGAATCTCTGGTGTCTTCAGTTGGTTGAAGCCTATTTGCTGTCTGTGGTTCAAACATATTCGAAGCCTGATGATGCTTCCTTCGGTTGTTCTTCTGCTGTGTGACCTCCGCGCCCACAGGGTTCAAGACTGCCAGAGCTGGGAGCCACCTTCACAACTACCAGGGTTTCCGGAACCTCCTTTATCTAGCCCTGGGGATGGAAGAGATGTCATCAGGGGCGGAGGCTTATTAGGTTTACATGCCATTGATAACGAATGAGGAGGTTTTCTTTTATATAAGGGGAGCTTCTCATAATGTGCTTTAGTAGGGTAAAGAAGCTTTTGAGGTCTGCTTTCTCTGGAAGGATAATTTGTGATCCTGCCCTTGCTTTCAACAAAAATATAATTTGCATACCAGTGCATGTTGTATTACTGAGCACCGGCTGACAAATGGTTCTTAACTCGTCATTCACTCAGCCACTCTTTCTTGAATGGCATGTGTGCCAGCTGTAGTAGGAACTTGCTAAGGCTCTAGGACTAACCTTATGAAACAGGGGTCCTGGGGGAAGCAAATGCATATAACTATAAATGTTTGTGGGGATATCAGAGGGGGTGACTATAGGTGCCAAACTTCATTCATTCATTGTCCCATCTAGGAGGTTTTGTGTCTTAGCAGCATGTTCCATAGTAACACATTCCCGTATCAAAATATTCATCATATTATTTTGAAATTCTCTGCTTAGGTATGTATTTTTCCCACTAAGTTTATAACTGGTTAAGGACAGGCTATAGGGTATGTAATATATGTACACACACACACATATATATATATTACCATTGTAAATATACAACATATATTTCTATATATACACACGTATATTTCTCCCTCTCTATATATCCACACAACACACACACACATATATATACACACACACATATATATAAAATACACACACACACACACACACACACTTCTGCCAAGCACAGAAAGTCAAAACTAGGCAAGGGTTCTTTTAGGGTTCATGAAAAAATAGATGTGCTTAGTTGAGAGCGTCCTTAAGTTGCCAGGGGAAAGACAGGATGGATTCACAAAGGGAGATAGTTTTTTTTTTTTCTTTTCTCCTTTGTTTAACTCTTGAATTCAAAATAATCCAGACTTACGGAAAAGTTGCAAAAATAGTACAGAGAATTCCCGTATGGTCTTCCCTCAGGTTCCCCAAACATTTCACCTCATTTGTACTTTCTTTTTCTCTCTCTGTAGATATATTTTTTTTTTTTTTTTTCTGAAATGTTTGAGAGTGGAAGGTAGAATGCAGGGCAGGGTGAAAGGCGGAAGGAGAGAGGTGGGTTTGGAGGCTTTTTTTTTTAACCTTCTGAGATGGAGTTTCGCTCTCGTCACCCAGGCTGCAGTGCAATGGCACGATCTCGGCTCACTCTAACCTCTGCCTTCTGAGTTCAAGTGATTCTCCTGCTTCAGCCTCCTGAATAGCTGGGATTACAGGCACCCACCACCATGCTCGGCTAATTTTTTGTATTTTTAGTAGAGGGTTTTCACCACGTTGGCCAGGCTGGTCTTGAACTCCTGACGTCTGATGATCCACCTGCCTTGGCCTACCAAAGTGCTTGGGATTATAGGCATGAGCCACTGTGCCTGGCGATTGGCAGGTTTTTGCAGTAACCCAGAGCACTATGATGAGGGCTGGACCTGGTTGGAAATGATGAGGAAGGTGAGAAGTGGTTAGGTCTGGCATATATTTTGAAAGGAGAGTTTAAATGGGTTGGACGACAAGAGAGAGAAAAAGAAGTTTTAAGGATGATGTCAAGGATTTTGGACTGAGTAACTGGAAGACTAGAGATACTGTCATTGGGATGGGGAAGATTATGGGAGGAGTGGGTTACAGTAGGGGGAATCAAAAGTGCGTTTTGGGCATGCTAAATTTGAGGTCCAAAAAGAGATGTTAAGAAGTGTTGGCCGGACACGGTGGCTCATGCTTGTAACTCCAGCACTTTGGGAGGCTGAGGCAGGCAGATCACCTGAAGTCAAGAGTTCGAGACCGGCCTGATAATTATTAAAGTCGATCACTGATGTTTACTAATTAATCATATTATTGCTGCTAATACCGCAGGGGGTGTACTCAGAAGGCTGAGGCAGGAGGATCACTTGAGCCCAGGAGTTTGAGGCTGCAGTGAGCTGTGACGGCACCACCACACTCCAGCCTGGGTGACAGAGCCAGACATAAGTACTCTTCCTGGTCTAAGGGAGAGTACAATATTTGAAATTAGGATCTGTTTTTCTCCTACCACAATCACATATGCACCTCACTCCCTTACCTAAGCTATTTTTCTTTGTGAGTCTTTCTCCCCACTTCCAAAATGAGGGCATGCCTCTCTTGGGACCATGTATCTAGGCCTGGAGATAAGATTGTAAAGCTCCTAGTACACAAAATATTTTCAACAAATGGTAGCTATGGTCATTTTAATATACGGAATTTTACCATAATTTCACATCTGACAGATAATTCCCCTAAAATTGATACTTGAATGTGAATGTGTTCTCTGATCTCCAGCTACAGGCAATAAATAGTCTTCTATGTCAGGGAAAATCAAGTACTAATATAGAAGCAGAATAAAATGGCAAAAAGAATGGGGACACAACAGATAAATTCTCGAGGAATAATCTACTCACTGTAAGGATTTGTAAATCTGTGGCAGCTAAGACCAGGCCCTCTGAGCACATCTGGAGGTGAACTTCCTTAAAAGAAATGCGTCCAAATGCTCCAACAGGTTCGAGATCATATCTCGGAAGGGTAAAGCTCTTTACAGAGTCTGCAAAAAAATTGTGACTTCGGCTCTGCCAGGGAAAGAATGCCCAGGCGACCCGCCATGGCGGGCTTCCCCAGGGACAGCCCAGGTGTGACCCATGTGGGCTCGAGGCCACCGTATTTGATGCTACCTGCAGAGCTGAGGGCAGCTGTCTCCCATTAACCCGAGGCTGTACCAACCAAGACGCGTTCCCACATAATACTGGTTTCCAAAGTACCTTTTTCCCCAGAAGAAAAGAGGCGTGGACTTACTAACCTTCAATACGTGTAACTCCTTCCAGTTGGCAAAACCAGGGCAACAGAGAACACGGCTATTCTGCCAATGTATCCTAATCTCACATGCCTGCACACAAACTCCCAAGCATTTTAGCAAGCTTTTGGACATGGAGCTCAAGAGAATGACCCATAAATACTTTCCAATACACACAGCATCTTAATGTTTTTTTCTTTCTTTTTTATTTTTTGCAGACACAGAGTCTCACTATGTTGTCCTCCTGGGCTCAGGCGATCCTCCTGCCTCGGCCTCCCAATACACTGGGATGACAAGCATGAGCCACCGTGCAGGACCCACAGCAACTAAATTCCAAAATAACCTTGAAACCCTGACCTTCCACCCGCCCTGGTGGCTTCCAGAGGTCAGCGCCTCTTCCCGTGCCAAAGGTTTCTTGTCTTTCGCGGCCCGGGTAAGGTCACTCAAGATGCTCCCTCTGCCTCTGAAGGCCTTTGACTGAGAAGCCACTCTGGGTCCTATCCCGACCCCAAGGCGGCTCCATTCGTACTCGCACATCTCCCGGCCGGTTTAAGTCACGCTGGCCAGGCTATTTCCACTTCACTCTGGTAATTTCTCCAATCCCAGCCTCTGCTGCATCACGTTTTCTTTCTCTGAGAACCCAACCCTGCAGGAGGAACGCTGATGCTGGGGTCCTTTAACTAGAACGCTAACGCCAGAGCACTTCCCAGGGGCGCTGGGGGGCGGGCTGCGGGGCGGGGCCTGGCGCTGCCACCGGCGTCTCCCGCCGGGGGCGCTGGGCCTGGGGAGGCTGCGCTGCGGGCTTGGGGAGCGCGCGGCATACGGATTTCGGGGCCTGGGCGCATGGGGACCACGGGCCGGGCATCACGTAGGCGCTGGCGACGGGCGGGGCGGCGCCCACAGCGCCCCAACCTGCAGCGCCCGCCCCGCGGGCGCTCAAGGGCGAAGGGAAGGTCACCGGGGCCGTGGGCCGTGGGCCCATCCCCGCTCCATCCTTGTGCAGTGCGCGGTCCCAAAACGGGAAGAAATCCGCCATCCGGGCCTTTCGACGCATCTGCGGCAGGAGGAACCGGGAAAATAAAAATCAAAACCCAGCTGGGGCGCGTTGGGTCTCCAGCCTGCGCTATGGCTAAGGCTCCCAGGTAGCGTTCGCCTGGGAAGCGCCGGTCTACCCGCCAGGGGCTGCACGGATGGGGCGCTCACGTGCACCCGGGGCCTGGGGCGCGCAGTCTCCACCACCTCCCGCTCTTCAATGTTAAATGTCCTCCCGGCGTGCCCGCCTGGTGGGCCCAGGCTCGGCCCCTCCTGGAGAGCCGCTTCCACATTGCAGGGCAGGGGAAGCCCAGAGCCCGCGCCAGGGTGCAGCTGACGTCCCGGATTCCCCGCTTCCTGGTCCTCCCGGCCGCGGAGGCTGGCGGGGAGGGCCTGGGACCCATTTTAGTTTTCGGTTTTGTCACCAGCCGGAAGGCGACAGCACATGCAAGCGCAGGAAACTCTTTTTTAAAAATCTCCCAGCGGAACCCAGAGCAACCCCGCCGCGTCCCGCATTGCAGCAGCCGGGACCCCGCCCACCCCACGCGGGGCACGAGGCGACAGGAGGCGCGCGGGGACCCGGCCGTTTCTTCCTCGACATGCTAGGGGGTGGCGTGGGGCGGAGTTGGGGGGCCGGGGGCCACTTGGGAAGTCATCGCGCTGTACCCACGCTTTGGAGGGGAAGCCCAGCCCCGTCCTACAGCTAAGAGGCAGAACGACTCCCGAGGGTCCTCCAGGCGACCCCCGCTGCCAGGCTCAATTTAAAACATAAACCGGAGGGGATGGAAAGCTCACTATCTTCCGGATGGAGAGTCCTATCACCGTGTCCCTTCCTCCTCCGCCCCACCCGGCAAGGACCGCAGGGCTGCTTTGCCGGCTCATGCCGCCCCGCAGGTACCCCTGCCGCTCCCGGGCACGGGCTTCCCCCTAGTTCTCCCCATTGCTTCCCCGCTCTTCTCCCCGGTTCTTCCCATCGCTTCCTCACCTTTCTCCGGGTCCTCCCATCGCTTCCCCCTTCTGCCCCGTCCCCCCATCCCCTTCACCCTGTTCTCCCCCTCTCCGTCCGTCCCTCCCTCGCCGCTGGGAGGGGGGCGCGCACCTTGAGCATCCCCGCCGCTGGTCAGCACGCCGATGGCCTTGCCGGCCCGGAGAGGTGCTCCGGGAACTTCCGCAAGGAGCCCTTGGGGGCCCGGGAGTCGTCCGCGTCCATGGCGAGGAGGCCGAGGGCAGCCGCTAGTCCGGGTGCGCAGCAGGCAATGGGGACCCTGCCCCCGCG
>NW_022322663.1:0-8312 GCF_002776525.5 Piliocolobus tephrosceles | reverse complement strand
CGCGGGGGCAGGGTCCCCATTGCCTGCTGCGCACCCGGACTAGCGGCTGCCCTCGGCCTCCTCGCCATGGACGCGGACGACTCCCGGGCCCCCAAGGGCTCCTTGCGGAAGTTCCCGGAGCACCTCTCCGGGCCGGCAAGGCCATCGGCGTGCTGACCAGCGGCGGGGATGCTCAAGGTGCGCGCCCCCCTCCCAGCGGCGAGGGAGGGACGGACGGAGAGGGGGAGAACAGGGTGAAGGGGATGGGGGGACGGGGCAGAAGGGGGAAGCGATGGGAGGACCCGGAGAAAGGTGAGGAAGCGATGGGAAGAACCGGGGAGAAGAGCGGGGAAGCAATGGGGAGAACTAGGGGGAAGCCCGTGCCCGGGAGCGGCAGGGGTACCTGCGGGGCGGCATGAGCCGGCAAAGCAGCCCTGCGGTCCTTGCCGGGTGGGGCGGAGGAGGAAGGGACACGGTGATAGGACTCTCCATCCGGAAGATAGTGAGCTTTCCATCCCCTCCGGTTTATGTTTTAAATTGAGCCTGGCAGCGGGGGTCGCCTGGAGGACCCTCGGGAGTCGTTCTGCCTCTTAGCTGTAGGACGGGGCTGGGCTTCCCCTCCAAAGCGTGGGTACAGCGCGATGACTTCCCAAGTGGCCCCCGGCCCCCCAACTCCGCCCCACGCCACCCCCTAGCATGTCGAGGAAGAAACGGCCGGGTCCCCGCGCGCCTCCTGTCGCCTCGTGCCCCGCGTGGGGTGGGCGGGGTCCCGGCTGCTGCAATGCGGGACGCGGCGGGGTTGCTCTGGGTTCCGCTGGGAGATTTTTAAAAAAGAGTTTCCTGCGCTTGCATGTGCTGTCGCCTTCCGGCTGGTGACAAAACCGAAAACTAAAATGGGTCCCAGGCCCTCCCCGCCAGCCTCCGCGGCCGGGAGGACCAGGAAGCGGGGAATCCGGGACGTCAGCTGCACCCTGGCGCGGGCTCTGGGCTTCCCCTGCCCTGCAATGTGGAAGCGGCTCTCCAGGAGGGGCCGAGCCTGGGCCCACCAGGCGGGCACGCCGGGAGGACATTTAACATTGAAGAGCGGGAGGTGGTGGAGACTGCGCGCCCCAGGCCCCGGGTGCACGTGAGCGCCCCATCCGTGCAGCCCCTGGCGGGTAGACCGGCGCTTCCCAGGCGAACGCTACCTGGGAGCCTTAGCCATAGCGCAGGCTGGAGACCCAACGCGCCCCAGCTGGGTTTTGATTTTTATTTTCCCGGTTCCTCCTGCCGCAGATGCGTCGAAAGGCCCGGATGGCGGATTTCTTCCCGTTTTGGGACCGCGCACTGCACAAGGATGGAGCGGGGATGGGCCCACGGCCCACGGCCCCGGTGACCTTCCCTTCGCCCTTGAGCGCCCGCGGGGCGGGCGCTGCAGGTTGGGGCGCTGTGGGCGCCGCCCCGCCCGTCGCCAGCGCCTACGTGATGCCCGGCCCGTGGTCCCCATGCGCCCAGGCCCCGAAATCCGTATGCCGCGCGCTCCCCAAGCCCGCAGCGCAGCCTCCCCAGGCCCAGCGCCCCCGGCGGGAGACGCCGGTGGCAGCGCCAGGCCCCGCCCCGCAGCCCGCCCCCCAGCGCCCCTGGGAAGTGCTCTGGCGTTAGCGTTCTAGTTAAAGGACCCCAGCATCAGCGTTCCTCCTGCAGGGTTGGGTTCTCAGAGAAAGAAAACGTGATGCAGCAGAGGCTGGGATTGGAGAAATTACCAGAGTGAAGTGGAAATAGCCTGGCCAGCGTGACTTAAACCGGCCGGGAGATGTGCGAGTACGAATGGAGCCGCCTTGGGGTCGGGATAGGACCCAGAGTGGCTTCTCAGTCAAAGGCCTTCAGAGGCAGAGGGAGCATCTTGAGTGACCTTACCCGGGCCGCGAAAGACAAGAAACCTTTGGCACGGGAAGAGGCGCTGACCTCTGGAAGCCACCAGGGCGGGTGGAAGGTCAGGGTTTCAAGGTTATTTTGGAATTTAGTTGCTGTGGGTCCTGCACGGTGGCTCATGCTTGTCATCCCAGTGTATTGGGAGGCCGAGGCAGGAGGATCGCCTGAGCCCAGGAGGACAACATAGTGAGACTCTGTGTCTGCAAAAAATAAAAAAGAAAGAAAAAAACATTAAGATGCTGTGTGTATTGGAAAGTATTTATGGGTCATTCTCTTGAGCTCCATGTCCAAAAGCTTGCTAAAATGCTTGGGAGTTTGTGTGCAGGCATGTGAGATTAGGATACATTGGCAGAATAGCCGTGTTCTCTGTTGCCCTGGTTTTGCCAACTGGAAGGAGTTACACGTATTGAAGGTTAGTAAGTCCACGCCTCTTTTCTTCTGGGGAAAAAGGTACTTTGGAAACCAGTATTATGTGGGAACGCGTCTTGGTTGGTACAGCCTCGGGTTAATGGGAGACAGCTGCCCTCAGCTCTGCAGGTAGCATCAAATACGGTGGCCTCGAGCCCACATGGGTCACACCTGGGCTGTCCCTGGGGAAGCCCGCCATGGCGGGTCGCCTGGGCATTCTTTCCCTGGCAGAGCCGAAGTCACAATTTTTTTGCAGACTCTGTAAAGAGCTTTACCCTTCCGAGATATGATCTCGAACCTGTTGGAGCATTTGGACGCATTTCTTTTAAGGAAGTTCACCTCCAGATGTGCTCAGAGGGCCTGGTCTTAGCTGCCACAGATTTACAAATCCTTACAGTGAGTAGATTATTCCTCGAGAATTTATCTGTTGTGTCCCCATTCTTTTTGCCATTTTATTCTGCTTCTATATTAGTACTTGATTTTCCCTGACATAGAAGACTATTTATTGCCTGTAGCTGGAGATCAGAGAACACATTCACATTCAAGTATCAATTTTAGGGGAATTATCTGTCAGATGTGAAATTATGGTAAAATTCCGTATATTAAAATGACCATAGCTACCATTTGTTGAAAATATTTTGTGTACTAGGAGCTTTACAATCTTATCTCCAGGCCTAGATACATGGTCCCAAGAGAGGCATGCCCTCATTTTGGAAGTGGGGAGAAAGACTCACAAAGAAAAATAGCTTAGGTAAGGGAGTGAGGTGCATATGTGATTGTGGTAGGAGAAAAACAGATCCTAATTTCAAATATTGTACTCTCCCTTAGACCAGGAAGAGTACTTATGTCTGGCTCTGTCACCCAGGCTGGAGTGTGGTGGTGCCGTCACAGCTCACTGCAGCCTCAAACTCCTGGGCTCAAGTGATCCTCCTGCCTCAGCCTTCTGAGTACACCCCCTGCGGTATTAGCAGCAATAATATGATTAATTAGTAAACATCAGTGATCGACTTTAATAATTATCAGGCCGGTCTCGAACTCTTGACTTCAGGTGATCTGCCTGCCTCAGCCTCCCAAAGTGCTGGAGTTACAAGCATGAGCCACCGTGTCCGGCCAACACTTCTTAACATCTCTTTTTGGACCTCAAATTTAGCATGCCCAAAACGCACTTTTGATTCCCCCTACTGTAACCCACTCCTCCCATAATCTTCCCCATCCCAATGACAGTATCTCTAGTCTTCCAGTTACTCAGTCCAAAATCCTTGACATCATCCTTAAAACTTCTTTTTCTCTCTCTTGTCGTCCAACCCATTTAAACTCTCCTTTCAAAATATATGCCAGACCTAACCACTTCTCACCTTCCTCATCATTTCCAACCAGGTCCAGCCCTCATCATAGTGCTCTGGGTTACTGCAAAAACCTGCCAATCGCCAGGCACAGTGGCTCATGCCTATAATCCCAAGCACTTTGGTAGGCCAAGGCAGGTGGATCATCAGACGTCAGGAGTTCAAGACCAGCCTGGCCAACGTGGTGAAAACCCTCTACTAAAAATACAAAAAATTAGCCGAGCATGGTGGTGGGTGCCTGTAATCCCAGCTATTCAGGAGGCTGAAGCAGGAGAATCACTTGAACTCAGAAGGCAGAGGTTAGAGTGAGCCGAGATCGTGCCATTGCACTGCAGCCTGGGTGACGAGAGCGAAACTCCATCTCAGAAGGTTAAAAAAAAAAGCCTCCAAACCCACCTCTCTCCTTCCGCCTTTCACCCTGCCCTGCATTCTACCTTCCACTCTCAAACATTTCAGAAAAAAAAAAAAAAAAATATATCTACAGAGAGAGAAAAAGAAAGTACAAATGAGGTGAAATGTTTGGGGAACCTGAGGGAAGACCATACGGGAATTCTCTGTACTATTTTTGCAACTTTTCCGTAAGTCTGGATTATTTTGAATTCAAGAGTTAAACAAAGGAGAAAAGAAAAAAAAAAAACTATCTCCCTTTGTGAATCCATCCTGTCTTTCCCCTGGCAACTTAAGGACGCTCTCAACTAAGCACATCTATTTTTTCATGAACCCTAAAAGAACCCTTGCCTAGTTTTGACTTTCTGTGCTTGGCAGAAGTGTGTGTGTGTGTGTGTGTGTGTATTTTATATATATGTGTGTGTGTATATATATGTGTGTGTGTGTTGTGTGGATATATAGAGAGGGAGAAATATACGTGTGTATATATAGAAATATATGTTGTATATTTACAATGGTAATATATATATATGTGTGTGTGTGTACATATATTACATACCCTATAGCCTGTCCTTAACCAGTTATAAACTTAGTGGGAAAAATACATACCTAAGCAGAGAATTTCAAAATAATATGATGAATATTTTGATACGGGAATGTGTTACTATGGAACATGCTGCTAAGACACAAAACCTCCTAGATGGGACAATGAATGAATGAAGTTTGGCACCTATAGTCACCCCCTCTGATATCCCCACAAACATTTATAGTTATATGCATTTGCTTCCCCCAGGACCCCTGTTTCATAAGGTTAGTCCTAGAGCCTTAGCAAGTTCCTACTACAGCTGGCACACATGCCATTCAAGAAAGAGTGGCTGAGTGAATGACGAGTTAAGAACCATTTGTCAGCCGGTGCTCAGTAATACAACATGCACTGGTATGCAAATTATATTTTTGTTGAAAGCAAGGGCAGGATCACAAATTATCCTTCCAGAGAAAGCAGACCTCAAAAGCTTCTTTACCCTACTAAAGCACATTATGAGAAGCTCCCCTTATATAAAAGAAAACCTCCTCATTCGTTATCAATGGCATGTAAACCTAATAAGCCTCCGCCCCTGATGACATCTCTTCCATCCCCAGGGCTAGATAAAGGAGGTTCCGGAAACCCTGGTAGTTGTGAAGGTGGCTCCCAGCTCTGGCAGTCTTGAACCCTGTGGGCGCGGAGGTCACACAGCAGAAGAACAACCGAAGGAAGCATCATCAGGCTTCGAATATGTTTGAACCACAGACAGCAAATAGGCTTCAACCAACTGAAGACACCAGAGATTCACGGTGGCCACCTGAGGGGTTGTGCTCTTAAAAAACAAAAATTTAAATTAAAATTAAAAAATTAAAAAAGGAAGGGGTCAAGAATCCATCAGGTCCGACTGAGACGTGTATCAGTGACTAACACCCCATATGGCAAAAGTACTCCGGTGCGCTTTGGGTACTCACAGCTTCAGCAGTATTCAAAGGCATGTGCTTCCCTAAGACTAAGCCATGGGAATAGCCCCAGCAACACTGCCAGGAGAAACGTCTAACATGGATTCAGCTAGAAATACAGTTGTCTTTAACAAATTAACACTGAATAAATCCTGACTTATTAGAGCCTGCGATAATGACATTCTCAATGATAATGGTTATCACTACAATCTCCAAACATCTGCGATCCTGCAAGGAGGAACTGTGACAGTGCAGGCCACGTGTCCAGAATGCTTCCCAGACTGCCTGTTACAGAATAAAAGAAATGAAACCCCCCTAAGAATGTCTTCACTCACATTTAGCCAGTTGTTCCTTTGTGTGCATCTCTGTGCTAAAATGGCCATTCTTCCCCACAGCCTGAAGTCATATGCTCAAATAAACGAGACTCACATGAAGCCAGAAAGGTGCAGATGTGAGGAAACCAACACAACCGAAATGGGCTGGAGAGTGTGGCCAGGAGGATGGTACTTTCCAGGAAGCAATTACTTCATCTCTGCCCATGAAGCAGGTGGTTGTCACTGTGCCCCAGGCCCACACCAGCCACACAAAGTAGGTTCTAACCAAACTACCTCCAACAGTCAACATAAATACACCACACAATTGGCTTCTGAAAGGACACCTTACAACCAACAAGAAACTGTAAGCACAACTTTGAAAAACTGTGCAACTAAAAACCTTGGAAAGGGATAAACACCACCACATTTTTGACTCAAATACTGTTAGGTGGTAGCACCACAATAATTCACTGAAACAAAAGAATGAATGAATGAGGAATACGTTTATATAGGAATCAGAGGAAGCACGACTAATCATTTAAAGAAATAGGTCAAGAAACTGTTAGGTTCAAATGCTACCTTGAGACACTGTCAGGGCCTTAGGCAAATTCACTTCTCTTGGTCCTGTTTCTAGGTTCATCAAAAACCAGTTTTGGACTAGGGAATCTGTTGCTTCCCAAAGCCTTCCTTCTGTGATTCCAGCCCAGATTTTAGGACTGCTCTCCTACTTGGTATATGAAAGCACTTTCTATGTATAATAGCAAGAGTACATTTCTGTGTTGAATGCGGTTTGGGACCTACTCTATGAGGAAGAATATCATCATGTAACTTTAAGCATGATGATAAGGCGCACTCTAGATAAGGATAACACATAAAATGTGGCCATACACCTGTGCGTGCCTGGCAGGGAGATGGAGAAGTCTCATTTGATGAAGCCGGGGTGCCTGTTGCACATGAACATTCTCAGTCCACGTCAAGTTCACAACGTCCTTCTGACATCAAACCACATGTATCCCATACTTTTCCATACTTTCTACCCAAGATTAAAATATGCAGAGCACCGTGATAAAGACGCCTCCATCCCCAGCATGTTGGCTCTTATTCTGTAGAATTCCATACTGGAGGTGCAAAATGATCACCAGGCTGCAGCGGCAAGCAAGACCGGGCTCCATGGGGACAGCAGGCCCTGCAGCAGCCACCACTCCTGTCGCCACAGTCTGATGCAGCTGCAGAGAAGCTGTGGCTGAGGCCATTCACTTTGTGAGAGAGCCGCACAGGAGGGAAAAGGTAGGGAAGGTAGGGAAGAGAGCAATGTCAGGCCTCTGAGCCCAATCCAAGCCACCGCATCCCCTGTGACTTGCAGGTATACACCCAGATGGCCTGAAGTAACTGAAGAATCACAAAAGAAGTGCAAATGCCCTGTCCCGCCTTAACTGATAACATTCTACCACAAAAGAAGTGAAAATGGCCGGTCCTTGCCTTAAGGGATGATATTCTCTTGTGAAATTCCTTTTCCTGGCTCATCCTGGCTCAAAAAGCTCCCCCACTGAGCACTTTGTGACCCCCACTCCTGCCCACCAGAGAACAACCCCCCTTTGACTGTAATTTTCCTTTACCTACCCAAACCCTATAAAACAGCCCCACCTTTATCTCCCTTCGGTGACTCTCTTTTCGGACTCAGCCCGCCTGCGCCCAGGTGATTAAAGAGCTTTATTGCTGACACAAAGCCTGTTTGGTGATCTTTTCACACAGATGCGCATGACAGGCAGGTGCAGAGCCAGGGAAGGACCTGTGATGAGAACAGAAAGGACTGCGCCTCCCTGTACGCACACTCGGATTTTATGACAATGTGGGCAGGGGGCTGACCTGCATGCCTGAGAACATTCCTCCAAGTTCTTTTGCTGATTTTCTAAATATTGGTGTAAAAACTTAACCCAGACAAATTTTTTTTTAAATCGCTTCAATCAACATCTTTGTCTGGTGCTCAGCATCATGTCTACATGATCATCTAGAAAATCAACTTTGGTTCTAAGGCTCACATCTTCCTATTTAGTCACAGGGATTTTACAAGGGAATGCACCTCTCATTCGCATCAAGAACACACACAACTACCATTAAAGAAATGCTTAATTTGCTTACATAATTTTTAAAACACCCAGATTTGAAATACAATAGAGAAGACAACTTTTTGATAGCTCTGCTTTCCAACTGCGAACTGCGGGTGGAGAAAATAACCTACTATGATTTCTAACCAGTCAACAACCCGTCTTCCCTGGCTGCAGTAGGAGCAATCTTTCTGAGCTCAGGATGAAAAAGATCCCAGCTGTTAGGGGACAGATAGTCATCAGTTCTCAGCGGGCTCCTGGGTCCCAAATCCCCATGTGATACGTGAGAGTAAAAAGCTATCAATGACCAAGCATCTGAATGCTTATCCCACCTCACCATCTCCTTCTCCTCCCATGCAAATTTAAAATTAATAAGCCTGCTA
>NW_022322662.1:0-8322 GCF_002776525.5 Piliocolobus tephrosceles | reverse complement strand
TAGCAGGCTTATTAATTTTAAATTTGCATGGGAGGAGAAGGAGATGGCGAGGTGGGATAAGCATTCAGATGCTTGGTCATTGATAGCTTTTTACTCTCACGTATCACATGGGGATTTGGGACCCAGGAGCCCGCTGAGAACTGATGACTATCTGTCCCCTAACAGCTGGGATCTTTTTCATCCTGAGCTCAGAAAGATTGCTCCTACTGCAGCCAGGGAAGACGGGTTGTTGACTGGTTAGAAATCATAGTAGGTTATTTTCTCCACCCGCAGTTCGCAGTTGGAAAGCAGAGCTATCAAAAAGTTGTCTTCTCTATTGTATTTCAAATCTGGGTGTTTAAAAAATTATGTAAGCAAATTAAGCATTTCTTTAATGGTAGTTGTGTGTGTTCTTGATGCGAATGAGAGGTGCATTCCCTTGTAAAATCCCTGTGACTAAATAGGAAGATGTGAGCCTTAGAACCAAAGTTGATTTTCTAGATGATCATGTAGACATGATGCTGAGCACCAGACAAAGATGTTGATTGAAGCGATTTAAAAAAAAAATTTGTCTGGGTTAAGTTTTTACACCAATATTTAGAAAATCAGCAAAAGAACTTGGAGGAATGTTCTCAGGCATGCAGGTCAGCCCCCTGCCCACATTGTCATAAAATCCGAGTGTGCGTACAGGGAGGCGCAGTCCTTTCTGTTCTCATCACAGGTCCTTCCCTGGCTCTGCACCTGCCTGTCATGCGCGTCTGTGTGAAAAGATCACCAAACAGGCTTTGTGTCAGCAATAAAGCTCTTTAATCACCTGTGCGCAGGCGGGCTGAGTCCGAAAAGAGGGTCACCGAAGGGAGATAAAGGTGGGGCTCTTTTATAGGGTTTGGGTAGGTAAAGGAAAATTACAGTCAAAGGGGGGTTGTTCTCTGGTGGGCAGGAGTGGGGGTCACAAAGTGCTCAGTGGGGGAGCTTTTTGAGCCAGGATGAGCCAGGAAAAGGAATTTCACAAGAGAATATCATCCCTTAAGGCAAGGACCGGCCATTTTCACTTCTTTTGTGGTAGAATGTTATCAGTTAAGGCGGGACAGGGCATTTGCACTTCTTTTGTGATTCTTCAGTTACTTCAGGCCATCTGGGTGTATACCTGCAAGTCACAGGGGATGCGGTGGCTTGGATTGGGCTCAGAGGCCTGACATTGCTCTCTTCCCTACCTTCCCTACCTTTTCCCTCCTGTGCGGCTCTCTCACAAAGTGAATGGCCTCAGCCACAGCTTCTCTGCAGCTGCATCAGACTGTGGCGACAGGAGTGGTGGCTGCTGCAGGGCCTGCTGTCCTCATGGGGCCCGGTCTTGCTTGCCGCTGCAGCCTGGTGATCATTTTGCACCTCCAGTATGGAATTCTACAGAATAAGAGCCAACATGCTGGGGATGGAGGCGTCTTTATCACGGTGCTCTGCATATTTTAATCTTGGGTAGAAAGTATGGAAAAGTATGGGATACATGTGGTTTGATGTCAGAAGGACGTTGTGAACCTGACGTGGACTGAGAATGTTCATGTGCAACAGGCACCCCGGCTTCATTAAATGAGACTTCTCCATCTCCCTGCCAGGCACGCACAGGTGTATGGCCACATTTTATGTGTTATCCTTATCTAGAGTGCGCCTTATCATCATGCTTAAAGTTACATGATGATATTCTTCCTCATAGAGTAGATCCCAAACCGCATTCAACACAGAAATGTACTCTTGCTATTATACATAGAAAGTGCTTTCATATACCAAGTAGGAGAGCAGTCCTAAAATCTGGGCTGGAATCACAGAAGGAAGGCTTTGGGAAGCAACAGATTCCCTAGTCCAAAACTGGTTTTTGATGAACCTAGAAACAGGACCAAGAGAAGTGAATTTGCCTAAGGCCCTGACAGTGTCTCAAGGTAGCATTTGAACCTAACAGTTTCTTGACCTATTTCTTTAAATGATTAGTCGTGCTTCCTCTGATTCCTATATAAACGTATTCCTCATTCATTCATTCTTTTGTTTCAGTGAATTATTGTGGTGCTACCACCTAACAGTATTTGAGTCAAAAATGTGGTGGTGTTTATCCCTTTCTAAGGTTTTTAGTTGCACAGTTTTTCAAAGTTGTGCTTACAGTTTCTTGTTGGTTGTAAGGTGTCCTTTCAGAAGCCAATTGTGTGGT
Source organism: Piliocolobus tephrosceles (assembly GCF_002776525.5). Lineage (NCBI taxonomy): Eukaryota > Metazoa > Chordata > Mammalia > Primates > Cercopithecidae > Piliocolobus > Piliocolobus tephrosceles. Next base: position 6,149 of record NW_022322662.1, on the reverse strand, counting down.
GTATTTATGTTGACTGTTGGAGGTAGTTTGGTTAGAACCTACTTTGAGTGGCTGGTGTGGGCCTGGGGCACAGTGACAACCACCTGCTTCATGGGCAGAGATGAAGTAATTGCTTCCTGGAAAGTACCATCCTCCTGGCCACACTCTCCAGCCCATTTCGGTTGTGTTGGTTTCCTCACATCTGCACCTTTGTGGCTTCATGTGAGTCTCGTTTATTTGAGCATATGACTTCAGGCTGTGGGGAAGAATGGCCATTTTAGCACAGAGATGCACACAAAGGAACAACTGGCTAAATGTGAGTGAAGACATTCTTAGGGGGGTTTCATTTCTTTTATTCTGTAACAGGCAGTCTGGGAAGCATTCTGGACACGTGGCCTGCACTGTCACAGTTCCTCCTTGCAGGATCGCAGATGTTTGGAGATTGTAGTGATAACCATTATCATTGAGAATGTCATTATCGCAGGCTCTAATAAGTCAGGATTTATTCAGTGTTAATTTGTTAAAGACAACTGTATTTCTAGCTGAATCCATGTTAGACGTTTCTCCTGGCAGTGTTGCTGGGGCTATTCCCATGGCTTAGTCTTAGGGAAGCACATGCCTTTGAATACTGCTGAAGCTGTGAGTACCCAAAGCGCACCGGAGTACTTTTGCCATATGGGGTGTTAGTCACTGATACACGTCTCAGTCAGACCTGATGGATTCTTGACCCCTTCCTTTTTTAATTTTTTAATTTTAATTTAAATTTTTGTTTTTTAAGAGCACAACCCCTCAGGTGGCCACCGTGAATCTCTGGTGTCTTCAGTTGGTTGAAGCCTATTTGCTGTCTGTGGTTCAAACATATTTGAAGCCTGATGATGCTTCCTTCGGTTGTTCTTCTGCTGTGTGACCTCCGCGCCCACAGGGTTCAAGACTGCCAGAGCTGGGAGCCACCTTCACAACTACCAGGGTTTCCGGAACCTCCTTTATCTAGCCCTGGGGATGGAAGAGATGTCATCAGGGGCGGAGGCTTATTAGGTTTACATGCCATTGATAACGAATGAGGAGGTTTTCTTTTATATAAGGGGAGCTTCTCATAATGTGCTTTAGTAGGGTAAAGAAGCTTTTGAGGTCTGCTTTCTCTGGAAGGATAATTTGTGATCCTGCCCTTGCTTTCAACAAAAATATAATTTGCATACCAGTGCATGTTGTATTACTGAGCACCGGCTGACAAATGGTTCTTAACTCGTCATTCACTCAGCCACTCTTTCTTGAATGGCATGTGTGCCAGCTGTAGTAGGAACTTGCTAAGGCTCTAGGACTAACCTTATGAAACAGGGGTCCTGGGGGAAGCAAATGCATATAACTATAAATGTTTGTGGGGATATCAGAGGGGGTGACTATAGGTGCCAAACTTCATTCATTCATTGTCCCATCTAGGAGGTTTTGTGTCTTAGCAGCATGTTCCATAGTAACACATTCCCGTATCAAAATATTCATCATATTATTTTGAAATTCTCTGCTTAGGTATGTATTTTTCCCACTAAGTTTAGAACTGGTTAAGGACAGGCTATGGGGTATGTAATATATGTACACACACACACATATATATATATTACCATTGTAAATATACAACATATATTTCTATATATACACACATATATTTCTCCCTCTCTATATATCCACACAACACACACACACATATATATACACACACACATATATATAAAATACACACACACACACACACACACACACACACACTTCTGCCAAGCACAGAAAGTCAAAACTAGGCAAGGGTTCTTTTAGGGTTCATGAAAAAATAGATGTGCTTAGTTGAGAGCGTCCTTAAGTTGCCAGGGGAAAGACAGGATGGATTCACAAAGGGAGATAGTTTTTTTTTTTTCTTTTCTCCTTTGTTTAACTCTTGAATTCAAAATAATCCAGACTTACGGAAAAGTTGCAAAAATAGTACAGAGAATTCCCGTATGGTCTTCCCTCAGGTTCCCCAAACATTTCACCTCATTTGTACTTTCTTTTTCTCTCTCTGTAGATATAATTTTTTTTTTTTTTTTTCTGAAATGTTTGAGAGTGGAAGGTAGAATGCAGGGCAGGGTGAAAGGCGGAAGGAGAGAGGTGGGTTTGGAGGCTTTTTTTTTTAACCTTCTGAGATGGAGTTTCGCTCTCGTCACCCAGGCTGCAGTGCAATGGCACGATCTCGGCTCACTCTAACCTCTGCCTTCTGAGTTCAAGTGATTCTCCTGCTTCAGCCTCCTGAATAGCTGGGATTACAGGCACCCACCACCATGCTCGGCTAATTTTTTGTATTTTTAGTAGAGGGTTTTCACCACGTTGGCCAGGCTGGTCTTGAACTCCTGACGTCTGATGATCCACCTGCCTTGGCCTACCAAAGTGCTTGGGATTATAGGCATGAGCCACTGTGCCTGGCGATTGGCAGGTTTTTGCAGTAACCCAGAGCACTATGATGAGGGCTGGACCTGGTTGGAAATGATGAGGAAGGTGAGAAGTGGTTAGGTCTGGCATATATTTTGAAAGGAGAGTTTAAATGGGTTGGACGACAAGAGAGAGAAAAAGAAGTTTTAAGGATGATGTCAAGGATTTTGGACTGAGTAACTGGAAGACTAGAGATACTGTCATTGGGATGGGGAAGATTATGGGAGGAGTGGGTTACAGTAGGGGGAATCAAAAGTGCGTTTTGGGCATGCTAAATTTGAGGTCCAAAAAGAGATGTTAAGAAGTGTTGGCCGGACACGGTGGCTCATGCTTGTAACTCCAGCACTTTGGGAGGCTGAGGCAGGCAGATCACCTGAAGTCAAGAGTTCGAGACCGGCCTGATAATTATTAAAGTCGATCACTGATGTTTACTAATTAATCATATTATTGCTGCTAATACCGCAGGGGGTGTACTCAGAAGGCTGAGGCAGGAGGATCACTTGAGCCCAGGAGTTTGAGGCTGCAGTGAGCTGTGACGGCACCACCACACTCCAGCCTGGGTGACAGAGCCAGACATAAGTACTCTTCCTGGTCTAAGGGAGAGTACAATATTTGAAATTAGGATCTGTTTTTCTCCTACCACAATCACATATGCACCTCACTCCCTTACCTAAGCTATTTTTCTTTGTGAGTCTTTCTCCCCACTTCCAAAATGAGGGCATGCCTCTCTTGGGACCATGTATCTAGGCCTGGAGATAAGATTGTAAAGCTCCTAGTACACAAAATATTTTCAACAAATGGTAGCTATGGTCATTTTAATATACGGAATTTTACCATAATTTCACATCTGACAGATAATTCCCCTAAAATTGATACTTGAATGTGAATGTGTTCTCTGATCTCCAGCTACAGGCAATAAATAGTCTTCTATGTCAGGGAAAATCAAGTACTAATATAGAAGCAGAATAAAATGGCAAAAAGAATGGGGACACAACAGATAAATTCTCGAGGAATAACCTACTTACTGTAAGGATTTGTAAATCTGTGGCAGCTAAGACCAGGCCCTCTGAGCACATCTGGAGGTGAACTTCCTTAAAAGAAATGCGTCCAAATGCTCCAACAGGTTCGAGATCATATCTCGGAAGGGTAAAGCTCTTTACAGAGTCTGCAAAAAAATTGTGACTTCGGCTCTGCCAGGGAAAGAATGCCCAGGCGACCCGCCGTGGCGGGCTTCCCCAGGGACAGCCCAGGTGTGACCCATGTGGGCTCGAGGCCACCGTATTTGATACTACCTGCAGAGCTGAGGGCAGCTGTCTCCCATTAACCCGAGGCTGTACCAACCAAGACGCGTTCCCACATAATACTGGTTTCCAAAGTACCTTTTTCCCCAGAAGAAAAGAGGCGTGGACTTACTAACCTTCAATACGTGTAACTCCTCCCGGTTGGCAAAACCAGGGCAACAGAGAACACGGCTATTCTGCCAATGTATCCTAATCTCACATGCCTGCACACAAACTCCCAAGCATTTTAGCAAGCTTTTGGACATGGAGCTCAAAAGAATGACCCATAAATACTTTCCAATACACACAGCATCTTAATGTTTTTTTCTTTCTTTTTTATTTTTTGCAGACACAGAGTCTCACTATGTTGTCCTCCTGGGCTCAGGCGATCCTCCTGCCTCGGCCTCCCAATACACTGGGATGACAAGCATGAGCCACCGTGCAGGACCCACAGCAACTAAATTCCAAAATAACCTTGAAACCCTGACCTTCCACCCGCCCTGGTGGCTTCCAGAGGTCAGCGCCTCTTCCCGTGCCAAAGGTTTCTTGTCTTTCGCGGCCCGGGTAAGGTCACTCAAGATGCTCCCTCTGCCTCTGAAGGCCTTTGACTGAGAAGCCACTCTGGGTCCTATCCCGACCCCAAGGCGGCTCCATTCGTACTCGCACATCTCCCGGCCGGTTTAAGTCACGCTGGCCAGGCTATTTCCACTTCACTCTGGTAATTTCTCCAATCCCAGCCTCTGCTGCATCACGTTTTCTTTCTCTGAGAACCCAACCCTGCAGGAGGAACGCTGATGCTGGGGTCCTTTAACTAGAACGCTAACGCCAGAGCACTTCCCAGGGGCGCTGGGGGGCGGGCTGCGGGGCGGGGCCTGGCGCTGCCACCGGCGTCTCCCGCCGGGGGCGCTGGGCCTGGGGAGGCTGCGCTGCGGGCTTGGGGAGCGCGCGGCATACGGATTTCGGGGCCTGGGCGCATGGGGACCACGGGCCGGGCATCACGTAGGCGCTGGCGACGGGCGGGGCGGCGCCCACAGCGCCCCAACCTGCAGCGCCCGCCCCGCGGGCGCTCAAGGGCGAAGGGAAGGTCACCGGGGCCGTGGGCCGTGGGCCCATCCCCGCTCCATCCTTGTGCAGTGCGCGGTCCCAAAACGGGAAGAAATCCGCCATCCGGGCCTTTCGACGCATCTGCGGCAGGAGGAACCGGGAAAATAAAAATCAAAACCCAGCTGGGGCGCGTTGGGTCTCCAGCCTGCGCTATGGCTAAGGCTCCCAGGTAGCGTTCGGCTGGGAAGCGCCGGTCTACCCGCCAGGGGCTGCACGGATGGGGCGCTCACGTGCACCCGGGGCCTGGGGCGCGCAGTCTCCACCACCTCCCGCTCTTCAATGTTAAATGTCCTCCCGGCGTGCCCGCCTGGTGGGCCCAGGCTCGGCCCCTCCTGGAGAGCCGCTTCCACATTGCAGGGCAGGGGAAGCCCAGAGCCCGCGCCGGGGTGCAGCTGACGTCCCGGATTCCCCGCTTCCTGGTCCTCCCGGCCGCGGAGGCTGGCGGGGAGGGCCTGGGACTCATTTTAGTTTTCGGTTTTGTCACCAGCCGGAAGGCGACAGCACATGCAAGCGCAGGAAACTCTTTTTTAAAAATCTCCCAGCGGAACCCAGAGCAACCCCGCCGCGTCCCGCATTGCAGCAGCCGGGACCCCGCCCACCCCACGCGGGGCACGAGGCGACAGGAGGCGCGCGGGGACCCGGCCGTTTCTTCCTCGACATGCTAGGGGGTGGCGTGGGGCGGAGTTGGGGGGCCGGGGGCCACTTGGGAAGTCATCGCGCTGTACCCACGCTTCGGAGGGGAAGCCCAGCCCAGTCCTACAGCTAAGAGGCAGAACGATTCCCGAGGGTCCTCCAGGCGACCCCCGCTGCCAGGCTCAATTTAAAACATAAACCGGAGGGGATGGAAAGCTCACTATCTTCCGGATGGAGAGTCCTACCACCGTGTCCCTTTCTCCTCCGCCCCACCCGGCAAGGACCCCAGGGCTGCCTTGCCGGCTCATGCCGCCCCGCAGGTACCCCTGCCGCTCCCGGGCACGGGCTTCCCCCTAGTTCTCCCCATTGCTTCCCCGCTCTTCTCCCCGGTTCTTCCCATCGCTTCCTCACCTTTCTCCGGGTCCTCCCATCGCTTCCCCCTTCTGCCCCGTCCCCCCATCCCCTTCACCCTGTTCTCCCCCTCTCCGTCCGTCCCTCCCTCGCCGCTGGGAGGGGGGCGCGCACCTTGAGCATCCCCGCCGCTGGTCAGCACGCCGATGGCCTTGCCGGCCCGGAGAGGTGCTCCGGGAACTTCCGCAAGGAGCCCTTGGGGGCCCGGGAGTCGTCCGCGTCCATGGCGAGGAGGCCGAGGGCAGCCGCTAGTCCGGGTGCGCAGCAGGCAATGGGGACCCTGCCCCCGCG
>NW_022322661.1:0-8322 GCF_002776525.5 Piliocolobus tephrosceles | reverse complement strand
CGCGGGGGCAGGGTCCCCATTGCCTGCTGCGCACCCGGACTAGCGGCTGCCCTCGGCCTCCTCGCCATGGACGCGGACGACTCCCGGGCCCCCAAGGGCTCCTTGCGGAAGTTCCCGGAGCACCTCTCCGGGCCGGCAAGGCCATCGGCGTGCTGACCAGCGGCGGGGATGCTCAAGGTGCGCGCCCCCCTCCCAGCGGCGAGGGAGGGACGGACGGAGAGGGGGAGAACAGGGTGAAGGGGATGGGGGGACGGGGCAGAAGGGGGAAGCGATGGGAGGACCCGGAGAAAGGTGAGGAAGCGATGGGAAGAACCGGGGAGAAGAGCGGGGAAGCAATGGGGAGAACTAGGGGGAAGCCCGTGCCCGGGAGCGGCAGGGGTACCTGCGGGGCGGCATGAGCCGGCAAGGCAGCCCTGGGGTCCTTGCCGGGTGGGGCGGAGGAGAAAGGGACACGGTGGTAGGACTCTCCATCCGGAAGATAGTGAGCTTTCCATCCCCTCCGGTTTATGTTTTAAATTGAGCCTGGCAGCGGGGGTCGCCTGGAGGACCCTCGGGAATCGTTCTGCCTCTTAGCTGTAGGACTGGGCTGGGCTTCCCCTCCGAAGCGTGGGTACAGCGCGATGACTTCCCAAGTGGCCCCCGGCCCCCCAACTCCGCCCCACGCCACCCCCTAGCATGTCGAGGAAGAAACGGCCGGGTCCCCGCGCGCCTCCTGTCGCCTCGTGCCCCGCGTGGGGTGGGCGGGGTCCCGGCTGCTGCAATGCGGGACGCGGCGGGGTTGCTCTGGGTTCCGCTGGGAGATTTTTAAAAAAGAGTTTCCTGCGCTTGCATGTGCTGTCGCCTTCCGGCTGGTGACAAAACCGAAAACTAAAATGAGTCCCAGGCCCTCCCCGCCAGCCTCCGCGGCCGGGAGGACCAGGAAGCGGGGAATCCGGGACGTCAGCTGCACCCCGGCGCGGGCTCTGGGCTTCCCCTGCCCTGCAATGTGGAAGCGGCTCTCCAGGAGGGGCCGAGCCTGGGCCCACCAGGCGGGCACGCCGGGAGGACATTTAACATTGAAGAGCGGGAGGTGGTGGAGACTGCGCGCCCCAGGCCCCGGGTGCACGTGAGCGCCCCATCCGTGCAGCCCCTGGCGGGTAGACCGGCGCTTCCCAGCCGAACGCTACCTGGGAGCCTTAGCCATAGCGCAGGCTGGAGACCCAACGCGCCCCAGCTGGGTTTTGATTTTTATTTTCCCGGTTCCTCCTGCCGCAGATGCGTCGAAAGGCCCGGATGGCGGATTTCTTCCCGTTTTGGGACCGCGCACTGCACAAGGATGGAGCGGGGATGGGCCCACGGCCCACGGCCCCGGTGACCTTCCCTTCGCCCTTGAGCGCCCGCGGGGCGGGCGCTGCAGGTTGGGGCGCTGTGGGCGCCGCCCCGCCCGTCGCCAGCGCCTACGTGATGCCCGGCCCGTGGTCCCCATGCGCCCAGGCCCCGAAATCCGTATGCCGCGCGCTCCCCAAGCCCGCAGCGCAGCCTCCCCAGGCCCAGCGCCCCCGGCGGGAGACGCCGGTGGCAGCGCCAGGCCCCGCCCCGCAGCCCGCCCCCCAGCGCCCCTGGGAAGTGCTCTGGCGTTAGCGTTCTAGTTAAAGGACCCCAGCATCAGCGTTCCTCCTGCAGGGTTGGGTTCTCAGAGAAAGAAAACGTGATGCAGCAGAGGCTGGGATTGGAGAAATTACCAGAGTGAAGTGGAAATAGCCTGGCCAGCGTGACTTAAACCGGCCGGGAGATGTGCGAGTACGAATGGAGCCGCCTTGGGGTCGGGATAGGACCCAGAGTGGCTTCTCAGTCAAAGGCCTTCAGAGGCAGAGGGAGCATCTTGAGTGACCTTACCCGGGCCGCGAAAGACAAGAAACCTTTGGCACGGGAAGAGGCGCTGACCTCTGGAAGCCACCAGGGCGGGTGGAAGGTCAGGGTTTCAAGGTTATTTTGGAATTTAGTTGCTGTGGGTCCTGCACGGTGGCTCATGCTTGTCATCCCAGTGTATTGGGAGGCCGAGGCAGGAGGATCGCCTGAGCCCAGGAGGACAACATAGTGAGACTCTGTGTCTGCAAAAAATAAAAAAGAAAGAAAAAAACATTAAGATGCTGTGTGTATTGGAAAGTATTTATGGGTCATTCTTTTGAGCTCCATGTCCAAAAGCTTGCTAAAATGCTTGGGAGTTTGTGTGCAGGCATGTGAGATTAGGATACATTGGCAGAATAGCCGTGTTCTCTGTTGCCCTGGTTTTGCCAACCGGGAGGAGTTACACGTATTGAAGGTTAGTAAGTCCACGCCTCTTTTCTTCTGGGGAAAAAGGTACTTTGGAAACCAGTATTATGTGGGAACGCGTCTTGGTTGGTACAGCCTCGGGTTAATGGGAGACAGCTGCCCTCAGCTCTGCAGGTAGTATCAAATACGGTGGCCTCGAGCCCACATGGGTCACACCTGGGCTGTCCCTGGGGAAGCCCGCCACGGCGGGTCGCCTGGGCATTCTTTCCCTGGCAGAGCCGAAGTCACAATTTTTTTGCAGACTCTGTAAAGAGCTTTACCCTTCCGAGATATGATCTCGAACCTGTTGGAGCATTTGGACGCATTTCTTTTAAGGAAGTTCACCTCCAGATGTGCTCAGAGGGCCTGGTCTTAGCTGCCACAGATTTACAAATCCTTACAGTAAGTAGGTTATTCCTCGAGAATTTATCTGTTGTGTCCCCATTCTTTTTGCCATTTTATTCTGCTTCTATATTAGTACTTGATTTTCCCTGACATAGAAGACTATTTATTGCCTGTAGCTGGAGATCAGAGAACACATTCACATTCAAGTATCAATTTTAGGGGAATTATCTGTCAGATGTGAAATTATGGTAAAATTCCGTATATTAAAATGACCATAGCTACCATTTGTTGAAAATATTTTGTGTACTAGGAGCTTTACAATCTTATCTCCAGGCCTAGATACATGGTCCCAAGAGAGGCATGCCCTCATTTTGGAAGTGGGGAGAAAGACTCACAAAGAAAAATAGCTTAGGTAAGGGAGTGAGGTGCATATGTGATTGTGGTAGGAGAAAAACAGATCCTAATTTCAAATATTGTACTCTCCCTTAGACCAGGAAGAGTACTTATGTCTGGCTCTGTCACCCAGGCTGGAGTGTGGTGGTGCCGTCACAGCTCACTGCAGCCTCAAACTCCTGGGCTCAAGTGATCCTCCTGCCTCAGCCTTCTGAGTACACCCCCTGCGGTATTAGCAGCAATAATATGATTAATTAGTAAACATCAGTGATCGACTTTAATAATTATCAGGCCGGTCTCGAACTCTTGACTTCAGGTGATCTGCCTGCCTCAGCCTCCCAAAGTGCTGGAGTTACAAGCATGAGCCACCGTGTCCGGCCAACACTTCTTAACATCTCTTTTTGGACCTCAAATTTAGCATGCCCAAAACGCACTTTTGATTCCCCCTACTGTAACCCACTCCTCCCATAATCTTCCCCATCCCAATGACAGTATCTCTAGTCTTCCAGTTACTCAGTCCAAAATCCTTGACATCATCCTTAAAACTTCTTTTTCTCTCTCTTGTCGTCCAACCCATTTAAACTCTCCTTTCAAAATATATGCCAGACCTAACCACTTCTCACCTTCCTCATCATTTCCAACCAGGTCCAGCCCTCATCATAGTGCTCTGGGTTACTGCAAAAACCTGCCAATCGCCAGGCACAGTGGCTCATGCCTATAATCCCAAGCACTTTGGTAGGCCAAGGCAGGTGGATCATCAGACGTCAGGAGTTCAAGACCAGCCTGGCCAACGTGGTGAAAACCCTCTACTAAAAATACAAAAAATTAGCCGAGCATGGTGGTGGGTGCCTGTAATCCCAGCTATTCAGGAGGCTGAAGCAGGAGAATCACTTGAACTCAGAAGGCAGAGGTTAGAGTGAGCCGAGATCGTGCCATTGCACTGCAGCCTGGGTGACGAGAGCGAAACTCCATCTCAGAAGGTTAAAAAAAAAAGCCTCCAAACCCACCTCTCTCCTTCCGCCTTTCACCCTGCCCTGCATTCTACCTTCCACTCTCAAACATTTCAGAAAAAAAAAAAAAAAAATTATATCTACAGAGAGAGAAAAAGAAAGTACAAATGAGGTGAAATGTTTGGGGAACCTGAGGGAAGACCATACGGGAATTCTCTGTACTATTTTTGCAACTTTTCCGTAAGTCTGGATTATTTTGAATTCAAGAGTTAAACAAAGGAGAAAAGAAAAAAAAAAAACTATCTCCCTTTGTGAATCCATCCTGTCTTTCCCCTGGCAACTTAAGGACGCTCTCAACTAAGCACATCTATTTTTTCATGAACCCTAAAAGAACCCTTGCCTAGTTTTGACTTTCTGTGCTTGGCAGAAGTGTGTGTGTGTGTGTGTGTGTGTGTGTGTGTATTTTATATATATGTGTGTGTGTATATATATGTGTGTGTGTGTTGTGTGGATATATAGAGAGGGAGAAATATATGTGTGTATATATAGAAATATATGTTGTATATTTACAATGGTAATATATATATATGTGTGTGTGTGTACATATATTACATACCCCATAGCCTGTCCTTAACCAGTTCTAAACTTAGTGGGAAAAATACATACCTAAGCAGAGAATTTCAAAATAATATGATGAATATTTTGATACGGGAATGTGTTACTATGGAACATGCTGCTAAGACACAAAACCTCCTAGATGGGACAATGAATGAATGAAGTTTGGCACCTATAGTCACCCCCTCTGATATCCCCACAAACATTTATAGTTATATGCATTTGCTTCCCCCAGGACCCCTGTTTCATAAGGTTAGTCCTAGAGCCTTAGCAAGTTCCTACTACAGCTGGCACACATGCCATTCAAGAAAGAGTGGCTGAGTGAATGACGAGTTAAGAACCATTTGTCAGCCGGTGCTCAGTAATACAACATGCACTGGTATGCAAATTATATTTTTGTTGAAAGCAAGGGCAGGATCACAAATTATCCTTCCAGAGAAAGCAGACCTCAAAAGCTTCTTTACCCTACTAAAGCACATTATGAGAAGCTCCCCTTATATAAAAGAAAACCTCCTCATTCGTTATCAATGGCATGTAAACCTAATAAGCCTCCGCCCCTGATGACATCTCTTCCATCCCCAGGGCTAGATAAAGGAGGTTCCGGAAACCCTGGTAGTTGTGAAGGTGGCTCCCAGCTCTGGCAGTCTTGAACCCTGTGGGCGCGGAGGTCACACAGCAGAAGAACAACCGAAGGAAGCATCATCAGGCTTCAAATATGTTTGAACCACAGACAGCAAATAGGCTTCAACCAACTGAAGACACCAGAGATTCACGGTGGCCACCTGAGGGGTTGTGCTCTTAAAAAACAAAAATTTAAATTAAAATTAAAAAATTAAAAAAGGAAGGGGTCAAGAATCCATCAGGTCTGACTGAGACGTGTATCAGTGACTAACACCCCATATGGCAAAAGTACTCCGGTGCGCTTTGGGTACTCACAGCTTCAGCAGTATTCAAAGGCATGTGCTTCCCTAAGACTAAGCCATGGGAATAGCCCCAGCAACACTGCCAGGAGAAACGTCTAACATGGATTCAGCTAGAAATACAGTTGTCTTTAACAAATTAACACTGAATAAATCCTGACTTATTAGAGCCTGCGATAATGACATTCTCAATGATAATGGTTATCACTACAATCTCCAAACATCTGCGATCCTGCAAGGAGGAACTGTGACAGTGCAGGCCACGTGTCCAGAATGCTTCCCAGACTGCCTGTTACAGAATAAAAGAAATGAAACCCCCCTAAGAATGTCTTCACTCACATTTAGCCAGTTGTTCCTTTGTGTGCATCTCTGTGCTAAAATGGCCATTCTTCCCCACAGCCTGAAGTCATATGCTCAAATAAACGAGACTCACATGAAGCCACAAAGGTGCAGATGTGAGGAAACCAACACAACCGAAATGGGCTGGAGAGTGTGGCCAGGAGGATGGTACTTTCCAGGAAGCAATTACTTCATCTCTGCCCATGAAGCAGGTGGTTGTCACTGTGCCCCAGGCCCACACCAGCCACTCAAAGTAGGTTCTAACCAAACTACCTCCAACAGTCAACATAAATACACCACACAATTGGCTTCTGAAAGGACACCTTACAACCAACAAGAAACTGTAAGCACAACTTTGAAAAACTGTGCAACTAAAAACCTTAGAAAGGGATAAACACCACCACATTTTTGACTCAAATACTGTTAGGTGGTAGCACCACAATAATTCACTGAAACAAAAGAATGAATGAATGAGGAATACGTTTATATAGGAATCAGAGGAAGCACGACTAATCATTTAAAGAAATAGGTCAAGAAACTGTTAGGTTCAAATGCTACCTTGAGACACTGTCAGGGCCTTAGGCAAATTCACTTCTCTTGGTCCTGTTTCTAGGTTCATCAAAAACCAGTTTTGGACTAGGGAATCTGTTGCTTCCCAAAGCCTTCCTTCTGTGATTCCAGCCCAGATTTTAGGACTGCTCTCCTACTTGGTATATGAAAGCACTTTCTATGTATAATAGCAAGAGTACATTTCTGTGTTGAATGCGGTTTGGGATCTACTCTATGAGGAAGAATATCATCATGTAACTTTAAGCATGATGATAAGGCGCACTCTAGATAAGGATAACACATAAAATGTGGCCATACACCTGTGCGTGCCTGGCAGGGAGATGGAGAAGTCTCATTTAATGAAGCCGGGGTGCCTGTTGCACATGAACATTCTCAGTCCACGTCAGGTTCACAACGTCCTTCTGACATCAAACCACATGTATCCCATACTTTTCCATACTTTCTACCCAAGATTAAAATATGCAGAGCACCGTGATAAAGACGCCTCCATCCCCAGCATGTTGGCTCTTATTCTGTAGAATTCCATACTGGAGGTGCAAAATGATCACCAGGCTGCAGCGGCAAGCAAGACCGGGCCCCATGAGGACAGCAGGCCCTGCAGCAGCCACCACTCCTGTCGCCACAGTCTGATGCAGCTGCAGAGAAGCTGTGGCTGAGGCCATTCACTTTGTGAGAGAGCCGCACAGGAGGGAAAAGGTAGGGAAGGTAGGGAAGAGAGCAATGTCAGGCCTCTGAGCCCAATCCAAGCCACCGCATCCCCTGTGACTTGCAGGTATACACCCAGATGGCCTGAAGTAACTGAAGAATCACAAAAGAAGTGCAAATGCCCTGTCCCGCCTTAACTGATAACATTCTACCACAAAAGAAGTGAAAATGGCCGGTCCTTGCCTTAAGGGATGATATTCTCTTGTGAAATTCCTTTTCCTGGCTCATCCTGGCTCAAAAAGCTCCCCCACTGAGCACTTTGTGACCCCCACTCCTGCCCACCAGAGAACAACCCCCCTTTGACTGTAATTTTCCTTTACCTACCCAAACCCTATAAAAGAGCCCCACCTTTATCTCCCTTCGGTGACCCTCTTTTCGGACTCAGCCCGCCTGCGCACAGGTGATTAAAGAGCTTTATTGCTGACACAAAGCCTGTTTGGTGATCTTTTCACACAGACGCGCATGACAGGCAGGTGCAGAGCCAGGGAAGGACCTGTGATGAGAACAGAAAGGACTGCGCCTCCCTGTACGCACACTCGGATTTTATGACAATGTGGGCAGGGGGCTGACCTGCATGCCTGAGAACATTCCTCCAAGTTCTTTTGCTGATTTTCTAAATATTGGTGTAAAAACTTAACCCAGACAAATTTTTTTTTTAAATCGCTTCAATCAACATCTTTGTCTGGTGCTCAGCATCATGTCTACATGATCATCTAGAAAATCAACTTTGGTTCTAAGGCTCACATCTTCCTATTTAGTCACAGGGATTTTACAAGGGAATGCACCTCTCATTCGCATCAAGAACACACACAACTACCATTAAAGAAATGCTTAATTTGCTTACATAATTTTTTAAACACCCAGATTTGAAATACAATAGAGAAGACAACTTTTTGATAGCTCTGCTTTCCAACTGCGAACTGCGGGTGGAGAAAATAACCTACTATGATTTCTAACCAGTCAACAACCCGTCTTCCCTGGCTGCAGTAGGAGCAATCTTTCTGAGCTCAGGATGAAAAAGATCCCAGCTGTTAGGGGACAGATAGTCATCAGTTCTCAGCGGGCTCCTGGGTCCCAAATCCCCATGTGATACGTGAGAGTAAAAAGCTATCAATGACCAAGCATCTGAATGCTTATCCCACCTCGCCATCTCCTTCTCCTCCCATGCAAATTTAAAATTAATAAGCCTGCTA
>NW_022322660.1:0-5982 GCF_002776525.5 Piliocolobus tephrosceles | reverse complement strand
GGGGTGTGGGCAGGAGCACCTACGCCGGGGTCGTCGTAGGTGGGGGCCGCGCTAGCGGTGGGGGAGGCCGCAGAGGCGGGGGTAGCGCCACAGGTGGGCGGGGTCCCTGCGGGTGGGGCCGCTTTGCTGGTGCGCCAGCCTCGCGGGTGAGTTGGAGGACTCTGGTTGAGGGCTTTAGAGATGCCCGGAGCTCCCCAAGTGGGGGCAGGGGCAGCGTCCGGGGGAGGGGAGACCGTAGGGGGGCGGGGTCACATCGTTTGCGGGGCGCGCCAGGGCGGGGCGGGATAGAACACAGGGAGCGTCTCCGGAGGGGGTGAGAGAGACCGTGAGTGGGCGCGAACGCCGGGGCGGGTGGAAACCCCGCACTTGCCGGGAGCGCCGATGGCGGTGTGGGGTGGAATTAGGGCGCGGAGACCCCACCTGGACGCGGAGGCTCGCGGCAGGCCTGGCCGCTCCGGCTGTTGTAGGCGACGAGCCCGGCCGGGCGCACAGCTTCTAGTTCCCGGCACGATTCCTCCTGGGGCTGCGCTGGGAGCCTCAGGGCGCGGCTTCCTCGACCCCCGCCCCCAAGTTTTCTCTGCAGCCTGAGGTCGGGAAGGACGGATGGAGAGTGGATACTCCAGGTGGTGGGAAAAGCTGAGCGCGGCGGGCTTAGCTATGACGAAGCTACGATTTCCCGGGCCCATGGGGGCTGTGGCGCTCCTGGACCCCCAGCCCGGCCCTTGGGGAGAAGAAGCCTTGGGGTGGAGGAGGGTATCCGGGCGCGACCCTCAGAGACACCTGGGCGCGCGAAAGTCAGAGTGGGGCAGGAGGAGGCGCAACAGGACTGGCCTGGAGGGGAGGAGGGACGACCCTTCCTCCCCACGGACACGGGCGCTGCTGTAGGCTGTGTCGACCTCCGCCGGCTTCACTGGCCAACTAACTCCACGTGCTGAAATACGCACATCCAATGCGATGTGCCGTTGCCCATCCACAGCTTAACAGCCTGGTTCCTGTTACCCTGCCATGGGAGAGGGGTCAGCCCCCACAAAAGCAGGGGCTTATGGGGCCCTGGTTCCTTCAGTGCCCACCCCACGAAGAAGGGCTCCCAAACGGCCCCACTTGACGGCTTACCGGAGGATGGTCCTGCATAGGTTTGTTGAACAGACAAGAGACAACAAAAGAGACTAAGAAGAGGTTTGTTCTATGAAATGGGGAAGGTGAAGCAATCGCAAAGGAGAGTCTCGCCAAAGGACAATCCTGGGGAAAAGATGGAGAGGCATGAATTTTTCTTGTATGTGTGCCTCATCCTGGGGCTCATCCCGCTGAGCATCAAATATTCATTGCAAAAGAGGGAAAAAAAATATGCTGCGGACAATGCTGGATGGTCTGATCTCTCCCTTGGCCATAATTAACGGGGCAATTCCTAACCCCTCGTGGTCCTCAGAGTCACCTGGCCTATGCACACCCCCACTAAACCACTGAAGTCCAGTTTCTGGGAGCGCAGCCAGGGAATGTGTAATTCTTTTTTTTTTTTGAGATGGAGTCTCGCTCTCTCGCCCAGGCTGAAGTGCAGTGGCCGGATCTCAGCTCACTGCAAGCTCCGCCTCGTGGGTTTAGCCTCCCGAGTAGCTGGGACTACAGGCGCCCGCCACCTCGCCTGGCTAGTTTTTTGTATTTTTTAGTAGAGATGGGTTTTCACCGTGTTAGCCAGGATGGTCTCCATCTCCTGACCTCGTGATCCGCCCGTCTCGGCCTCCCAAAGTGCTGGGATTACAGGCTTGAGCCACCGCGCCTGGCCAGGAATGTGTATTTTTAAACAAGCCCCCTAGGTTACTCTGATGAATGCAAAGTCAGAGAGCGCTGCTCTCATGCACTGAGCCTGAGCATTACTCTATTAATAAAAAAGGAGAGGAGAATCCTGGGTGTCTTAAGGTGGCAGTTGAGTGGCCTTTGCCTTCTGGCGGGCAGAAGAGCAGACTGAGGCTCTAAGCACCTGCACCCATCGCTGGGCTCAGGATCTGTGCTGGAGAATAGAAGGGCTAATTTCATGCCTTTTTAGAGCATATTACAGGTGGTGAAGGTGGAGCACACTGAATTTATTTTAGCCAAATATCCCTTATCTCCTTATACAATTGATATTTTTATATTGAACATTAGGGGATTGGTCATTTGTCATCAATTGTCTGTAATACAGAAAACGATAGATACAACCTAACAGTTCAAATATGATGAGTTAAATAAATGATGGTAAAAATAGACGCTGCAGTAATATTTAATTGCTGTTATTGCTACGAAGGTAAGTGTCTACTGACATGGAAATATGTTCAGGACATACAAATAAGTGAAAAGGCAGGCCTAGACACAGTGTGAGCCTGTGTGTGCGTGTGTGTGTGTATGTGTGTGAGTCTGCATCCATATGTAAATGTTTCTGAGCATTTTATTTCCTTTCTTTTGCTTAGTATAGGTAATGCCATTTTTCTCTCCGATGAACAGGTATTGTTTAGGGAATAGAAATAGTTAATTAAAAACAATAAAATTTAGAGTGTCAAGACCCCCAAGGTTACGGATTATATTCAAAAGTTTGTCTGTATGTAAGGGCTGGGGTCAGGGTGGTCACTGACCGTCCTCACACATCTGTTCTCATGAGTTTGGCCCATTGCTCAGTCAGTCAAGGAATTAACATATGTTAATATATACCTGTAGCTAAGATGCAAAAGAATAGCTATGGCTCTTTTTTTTTTTGGCAAGTCATGTATTTTAATGGTGCTACAACTAGGGGTTTTTTTGGGGTTTTTTTTTGTTTTTTTTTTTTTAAATCTTGGGTCTTAGCATAGCAATGAATCTTCTAATTCAAGAGGAAGATATTACATGCCGTGCTGACTGTACAGCTTCCACCCAGTAGGACCTGAGGTGTGTGTGTGTTCTTTATTGTCCCTTGACAAATTACTCCAAAGTGTGGCCCACACCAGCACACACTTATACCCTAGGAATGATTACTCCTTGGGCCAGGAGTTCAGGCTTCACTGGGCCCTCTGCCCCAGGGGCTCTCCGCGGCTGCAGCAGGTGTCTGCCCAGGGCTGCCGTGTCTTCTGAAGGCTCAGGCTCATCAGGGGAGGAGCTGCTTCCACGCTTGCTTCTGTGTTGCTGGCAAGATTCTGTTGCTTGCAGGCTGTTGGACTGAAGGCCCCAGTCTCTCCGTGGCATCAGCTTCAGACTGCCCTCTGCCCTGGGCAGGTAACTGGCTTTGCCAGAACTAGCACCTGGCAAGAGCCAGGGGGAGAGTTCCAGTGGACGGAACCTGCAGCCCCTCCCAATCCTATCTCAGGAGAGACCGCCATCTCTTTTGCCTGGTTCTATTCATTAGAAGTGAGCCTCTGAATCCAGCCGTCTTCGAGGGTCTGGCTGTGCACATGAGGGGCAGGGGCCAAGGGGAGCCACTTGGGAGAGGAGGTGCTGCCTGGGACCTGCCTAGGACAAGGTGAAGGAGAACATGCATAGAGACAGATGCCCTTCCCACTTTCCCTCTGTGGTGAGCACAGGAGCTGTGGATGTGCCCTAAAGGAGTTCTGGCATCCCAGGAGGGAAGCAGCTCCCAGCCATGAGGGCACCATGACCCAGTGCCCCAGCATGTCAGGCTGCACATTCCAGGGCTACCTGAGCTGCAGCCTCTTCCCCTCCCCTGCTGTCTCTGCCTGTGCATGGAGTGGGCATCTCAAATCTGCAGGGACCAAACTGAGCTCAGGCCTCTGCACCCTTGCACAACCCCTCACCGCTCAGTCTTCCTCACCTCAGTTCCTGGTGACTCCATCCTCCCAGGGGCTCAGGCTGAAGCCTTGCAGTGCTCCTCCACCCCAGCATCTAAGTCCCTCAGGCTGAAGCCTTGCAGTGCTCCTCCACCCCAGCATCTAAGTCCCTCAGGAAAGTCCCTCTTGGCTCTTCATTGCATCTGGAACCACTGGGGCCAAGCCACCACCTCTGACCTGGACCGACACAGGCTCCCTCCCCATCCCCTGCTCTGCCCCCACCTCCACCCCACCTCCATGCATCGGGTGTCCTCAGCTTCAAAGTCAGGGTGCACCCATCAGGATGTAATTCAGGCATCTTCTCTGCTGACTCAGAGTCACAGGCCCCACACACGGCCCACTGGCCTGCCCTCTGGTCCCATCAGATCCTGGTGCTGCCCAGAGGCCCATGCGGGCACCCAACAACCTCAGGCCCAGCCTGCTCTTTCCTCAGCCCAGGCCCTCCTCCCCCTACCCACTCTGCCCACCTTCCTCAGGTCTGTCTTACAAGGTCTCCTGCATGGTGAGGCCTCTCCAGATCACCCTCTTAGAAATTTTGGGCTCCACGCACACTCCTGTTCCCTCCCTGCTTCTCTTAAAACATCCTCGTCAGTGTCACACATGGGGCATTTCACCTATCTGCTGGGCTTCTCGACAGGACCCCTGTTGAACTCTGAATGCCGTGGATTCAGAAATCTTTGACTATTCCCTGCTGCAGGCCCAGGGCAACAGCAGAGCCCAGGACAGAGTGAACCTGTCATGGGTGCTGCTGAATGAATGAATGAAGGAGTGAGTGAATGAAGGAGTAAATGAGTGAATGGGTGAGTGAGTGAGTCAGTGAATGAATGAGTGAGTGAGTGGATGAGTGAAGGAGTAAATGTGTGAGTGAGTGGGTAAATGAGTGAATGAGTGGACGTGAGTGAGTGAGTGAATTGCTGAGTGAGTAAATGAGTGAATGAGTGAGTGAGTGAATGGATGGATGAGCGAATAAGTGAGTAAGTGAATGAATGAGCGATTTAGTGAATGAGTGAGTGAATAAGTAAGTGAATAAGTGAGTGAATGAGTAAGTGAGTGAATGAGTGAGTGACCGAGGGAATAAATGAGTGATGGGTGAGTGAATGAATGAATGACTTAGTGAATGGGTGAGTGGGTGAATGAGTGAGTGAGCAAATGAGTGGATGAGTGAATGAATGGGTGAGGGAAAGAGTGAGTGAATGAGTCAGTGAGTGAACAAGTAAATGAGTGAGTGAAGAAGTGAGTGAGTGAATGAACCAATCAGTGAGTGAATGAGTCAATAAATGAGTGAGTGTGTGAATAAAGGGTGAGTGAGTGAGTGAGTGAGTGAATGAATGAGTTAAGAGGTGAATGAGTGAGTGAATGAGTGAATGATTGAGTGAGTGAATGATTGAATGAATGAGGAAATGAGTGAGTGAGTGAGTGAATAAGTGAGTGAATGAATGGCAGAGTGAGTGAAAGAATGAGTTAGTGAATGGCTGAGTGAGTAAATGAGGGAGTGAATGAGGGAGTGAATGGGTGAGTGAATGAGTGAGTGAGTGAGTGAATGGGTTAGTGAATGAGTGAGTGACTGGGTGAGTGAGTGAATGGGTTAGGGAGTGAGTGAATGAGTAAATGAACGAGTGAGTGAATAAAAGGGTGAGTGAGTGAGTAAACGACTGAGTGAATGAATGAGTGAGCAAGTGAAGGAGTGAATAAGTGAGTTAGTGAATGAGTGAATGAGTAAATGAATGAGTGAGTGAATGGGTTAGTGAATGAGTGAATGAGTAAATGAATGAGTGAGTGAATGGGTTAGTGAATGAGTGAATGAGTAAATGAATGAGTGAGTAAAAGGGTGAGTGAATGAGTAAACGACTGAGTGAATGAGCGAGTGAAGAAGTGAATGAGTGAGCGAGTGAAGAAGTGAATGAGTGAGCGAGTGAAGAAGTGAATGAATGAGTGAGTGAATGAGTGAGTGGGTTGCTCAGAGGAGATGAGGACCGGAGCTGCCCTCTGGCTGCTACAGTAGACAGGAGCTGAAGGAGGAGTCTGAAGGGTGGGATGTACCCACTGGGTACATACACCCTGCTCGACACATCCCCAAAGAAACCCAATCTCACCAGAGTGGTCTCTTGAGATTTATTAGTACAACCTTTTTTCCCAATATGTCATATATACAGAATGATTTCTTACTTTCCTTTAAAAGGCCAATCGTTTTTTGGAC
>NW_022322659.1:0-5912 GCF_002776525.5 Piliocolobus tephrosceles | reverse complement strand
GGGGTGTGGGCAGGAGCACCTACGCCGGGGTCGTCGTAGGTGGGGGCCGCGCTAGCGGTGGGGGAGGCCGCAGAGGCGGGGGTAGCGCCACAGGTGGGCGGGGTCCCTGCGGGTGGGGCCGCTTTGCTGGTGCGCGAGCCTCGCGGGTGGGTTGGAGGACTCTGGTTGAGGGCTTTAGAGATGCCCGGAGCTCCCCAAGTGGGGGCAGGGGCAGCGTCCGGGGGAGGGGAGACCATAGGGGGGCGGGGTCACATCGTTTGCGGGGCGCGCCAGGGCGGGGCGGGATAGAACACAGGGAGCGTCTCCGGAGGGGGTGAGAGAGACCGTGAGTGGGCGCGAACGCCGGGGCGGGTGGAAACCCCGCACTTGCCGGGAGCGCCGATGGCGGTGTGGGGTGGAATTGGGGCGCGGAGACCCCACCTGGACGCGGAGGCTCGCAGCAGGATTCCTCCTGGGGCTGCGCTGGGAGCCTCAGGGCGCGGCTTCCTCGACCCCCGCCCCCAAGTTTTCTCTGCAGCCTGAGGTCGGGAAGGACGGATGGAGAGTGGATACTCCAGGTGGTGGGAAAAGCTGAGCGCGGCGGGCTTAGCTATGACGAAGCTACGATTTCCCGGGCCCATGGGGGCTGTGGCGCTCCTGGACCCCCAGCCCGGCCCTTGGGGAGAAGAAGCCTTGGGGTGGAGGAGGGTATCCGGGCGCGACCCTCAGAGACACCTGGGCGCGCGAAAGTCAGAGTGGGGCAGGAGGAGGCGCAACAGGACTGGCCTGGAGGGGAGGAGGGACGACCCTTCCTCCCCACGGACACGGGCGCTGCTGTAGGCTGTGTCGACCTCCGCCGGCTTCACTGGCCAACTAACTCCACGTGCTGAAATACGCACATCCAATGCGATGTGCCGTTGCCCATCCACAGCTTAACAGCCTGGTTCCTGTTACCCTGCCATGGGAGAGGGGTCAGCCCCCACAAAAGCACGGGCTTATGGGGCCCTGGTTCCTTCAGTGCCCACCCCACGAAGAAGCGCTCCCAAACGGCACCACTCGACGGCTTACCGGAGGATGGTCCTGCATAGGTTTGTTGAACAGACAAGAGACAACAAAAGAGACTAAGAAGAGGTTTGTTCTATGAAATGGGGAAGGTGAAGCAATCGCAAAGGAGAGTCTCGCCAAAGGACAATCCTGGGGAAAAGATGGAGAGGCATGAATTTTTCTTGTATGTGTGCCTCATCCTGGGGCTCATCCCGCTGAGCATCAAATATTCATTGCAAAAGAGGGAAAAAAAATATGCTGCGGACAATGCTGGATGGTCTGATCTCTCCCTTGGCCATAATTAATGGGGCAATTCCTAACCCCTGGTGGTCCTCAGAGTCACCTGGCCTATGCACACCCCCACTAAACCACTGAAGTCCAGTTTCTGGGAGCGCAGCCAGGGAATGTGTAATTCTTTTTTTTTTTTGAGATGGAGTCTCGCTCTCTCGCCCAGGCTGAAGTGCAGTGGCCGGATCTCAGCTCACTGCAAGCTCCGCCTCGTGGGTTTAGCCTCCCGAGTAGCTGGGACTACAGGCGCCCGCCACCTCGCCCGGCTAGTTTTTTGTATTTTTTAGTAGAGATGGGTTTTCACCGTGTTAGCCAGGATGGTCTCCATCTCCTGACCTCGTGATCCGCCCGTCTCGGCCTCCCAAAGTGCTGGGATTACAGGCTTGAGCCACCGCGCCTGGCCAGGAATGTGTATTTTTAAACAAGCCCCCTAGGTTACTCTGATGAATGCAAAGTCAGAGAGCGCTGCTCTCATGCACTGAGCCTGAGCATTACTCTATTAATAAAAAAGGAGAGGAGAATCCTGGGTGTCTTAAGGTGGCAGTTGAGTGGCCTTTGCCTTCTGGCGGGCAGAAGAGCAGACTGAGGCTCTAAGCACCTGCACCCATCGCTGGGCTCAGGATCTGTGCTGGAGAATAGAAGGGCTAATTTCATGCCTTTTTAGAGCATATTACAGGTGGTGAAGGTGGAGCACACTGAATTTATTTTAGCCAAATATCCCTTATCTCCTTATACAATTGATATTTTTATATTGAACATTAGGGGATTGGTCATTTGTCATCAATTGTCTGTAATACAGAAAACGATAGATACAACCTAACAGTTCAAATATGATGAGTTAAATAAATGATGGTAAAAATAGACGCTGCAGTAATATTTAATTGCTGTTATTGCTACGAAGGTAAGTGTCTACTGACATGGAAATATGTTCAGGACATACAAATAAGTGAAAAGGCAGGCCTAGACACAGTGTGAGCCTGTGTGTGCGTGTGTGTGTGTATGTGTGTGAGTCTGCATCCATATGTAAATGTTTCTGAGCATTTTATTTCCTTTCTTTTGCTTAGTATAGGTAATGCCATTTTTCTCTCCGATGAACAGGTATTGTTTAGGGAATAGAAATAGTTAATTAAAAACAATAAAATTTAGAGTGTCAAGACCCCCAAGGTTACGGATTATATTCAAAAGTTTGTCTGTATGTAAGGGCTGGGGTCAGGGTGGTCACTGACCGTCCTCACACATCTGTTCTCATGAGTTTGGCCCATTGCTCAGTCAGTCAAGGAATTAACATATGTTAATATATACCTGTAGCTAAGATGCAAAAGAATAGCTATGGCTCTTTTTTTTTTTGGCAAGTCATGTATTTTAATGGTGCTACAACTAGGGGTTTTTTTGGGGTTTTTTTTTGTTTTTTTTTTTTTAAATCTTGGGTCTTAGCATAGCAATGAATCTTCTAATTCAAGAGGAAGATATTACATGCCGTGCTGACCGTACAGCTTCCACCCAGTAGGACCTGAGGTGTGTGTGTGTTCTTTATTGTCCCTTGACAAATTACTCCAAAGTGTGGCCCACACCAGCACACACTTATACCCTAGGAATGATTACTCCTTGGGCCAGGAGTTCAGGCTTCACTGGGCCCTCTGCCCCAGGGGCTCTCCGCGGCTGCAGCAGGTGTCTGCCCAGGGCTGCCGTGTCTTCTGAAGGCTCAGGCTCATCAGGGGAGGAGCTGCTTCCACGCTTGCTTCTGTGTTGCTGGCAAGATTCTGTTGCTTGCAGGCTGTTGGACTGAAGGCCCCAGTCTCTCCGTGGCATCAGCTTCAGACTGCCCTCTGCCCTGGGCAGGTAACTGGCTTTGCCAGAACTAGCACCTGGCAAGAGCCAGGGGGAGAGTTCCAGTGGACGGAACCTGCAGCCCCTCCCAATCCTATCTCAGGAGAGACCGCCATCTCTTTTGCCTGGTTCTATTCATTAGAAGTGAGCCTCTGAATCCAGCCGTCTTCGAGGGTCTGGCTGTGCACATGAGGGGCAGGGGCCAAGGGGAGCCACTTGGGAGAGGAGGTGCTGCCTGGGACCTGCCTAGGACAAGGTGAAGGAGAACATGCATAGAGACAGATGCCCTTCCCACTTTCCCTCTGTGGTGAGCACAGGAGCTGTGGATGTGCCCTAAAGGAGTTCTGGCATCCCAGGAGGGAAGCAGCTCCCAGCCATGAGGGCACCATGACCCAGTGCCCCAGCATGTCAGGCTGCACATTCCAGGGCTACCTGAGCTGCAGCCTCTTCCCCTCCCCTGCTGTCTCTGCCTGTGCATGGAGTGGGCATCTCAAATCTGCAGGGACCAAACTGAGCTCAGGCCTCTGCACCCTTGCACAACCCCTCACCGCTCAGTCTTCCTCACCTCAGTTCCTGGTGACTCCATCCTCCCAGGGGCTCAGGCTGAAGCCTTGCAGTGCTCCTCCACCCCAGCATCTAAGTCCCTCAGGCTGAAGCCTTGCAGTGCTCCTCCACCCCAGCATCTAAGTCCCTCAGGAAAGTCCCTCTTGGCTCTTCATTGCATCTGGAACCACTGGGGCCAAGCCACCACCTCTGACCTGGACCGACACAGGCTCCCTCCCCATCCCCTGCTCTGCCCCCACCTCCACCCCACCTCCATGCATCGGGTGTCCTCAGCTTCAAAGTCAGGGTGCACCTATCAGGATGTAATTCAGGCATCTTCTCTGCTGACTCAGAGTCACAGGCCCCACACACGGCCCACTGGCCTGCCCTCTGGTCCCATCAGATCCTGGTGCTGCCCAGAGGCCCATGCGGGCACCCAACAACCTCAGGCCCAGCCTGCTCTTTCCTCAGCCCAGGCCCTCCTCTCCCTACCCACTCTGCCCACCTTCCTCAGGTCTGTCTTACAAGGTCTCCTGCATGGTGAGGCCTCTCCAGATCACCCTCTTAGAAATTTTGGGCTCCACGCACACTCCTGTTCCCTCCCTGCTTCTCTTAAAACATCCTCGTCAGTGTCACACATGGGGCATTTCACCTATCTGCTGGGCTTCTCGACAGGACCCCTGTTGAACTCTGAATGCCGTGGATTCAGAAATCTTTGACTATTCCCTGCTGCAGGCCCAGGGCAACAGCAGAGCCCAGGACAGAGTGAACCTGTCATGGGTGCTGCTGAATGAATGAATGAAGGAGTGAGTGAATGAAGGAGTAAATGAGTGAATGGGTGAGTGAGTGAGTCAGTGAATGAATGAGTGAGTGAGTGGATGAGTGAAGGAGTAAATGTGTGAGTGAGTGGGTAAATGAGTGAATGAGTGGACGTGAGTGAGTGAGTGAATTGCTGAGTGAGTAAATGAGTGAATGAGTGAGTGAGTGAATGGATGGATGAGCGAATAAGTGAGTAAGTGAATGAATGAGCGATTTAGTGAATGAGTGAGTGAATAAGTAAGTGAATAAGTGAGTGAATGAGTAAGTGAGTGAATTAATGAGTGACCGAGGGAATAAATGAGTGATGGGTGAGTGAATGAATGAATGACTTAGTGAATGGGTGAGTGGGTGAATGAGTGAGTGAGCAAATGAGTGGATGAGTGAATGAATGGGTGAGGGAAAGAGTGAGTGAATGAGTCAGTGAGTGAACAAGTAAATGAGTGAGTGAAGAAGTGAGTGAGTGAATGAACCAATCAGTGAGTGAATGAGTCAATAAATGAGTGAGTGTGTGAATAAAGGGTGAGTGAGTGAGTGAGTGAGTGAATGAGTGAGTTAAGAGGTGAATGAGTGAGTGAATGAGTGAGTGAATGAATGATTGAGTGAGTGAATGATTGAATGAATGAGGAAATGAGTGAGTGAGTGAATAAGTGAGTGAATGAGTGAATGGCAGAGTGAGTGAAAGAATGAGTTAGTGAATGGCTGAGTGAGTAAATGAGGGAGTGAATGGGTGAGTGAATGAGTGAATGAGTGAGTGAGTGAATGGGTTAGTGAATGAGTGAGTGACTGGGTGAGTGAGTGAATGGGTGAATGAATGAGTGAGTGAGTGAATGGGTTAGGGAGTGAGTGAATGAGTAAATGAACGAGTGAGTGAATAAAAGGGTGAGTGAGTGAGTAAACGACCGAGTGAATGAATGAGTGAGCAAGTGAAGGAGTGAATAAGTGAGTGAGTGAATGGGTTAGTGAATGAGTGAATGAGTAAATGAATGAGTGAGTGAATGGGTTAGTGAATGAGTGAATGAGTAAATGAATGAGTGAGTAAAAGGGTGAGTGAATGAGTAAACGACTGAGTGAATGAGCGAGTGAAGAAGTGAATGAGTGAGCGAGTGAAGAAGTGAATGAGTGAGCGAGTGAAGAAGTGAATGAATGAGTGAGTGAATGAGTGAGTGGGTTGCTCAGAGGAGATGAGGACCGGAGCTGCCCTCTGGCTGCTACAGTAGACAGGAGCTGAAGGAGGAGTCTGAAGGGTGGGATGTACCCACTGGGTACATACACCCTGCTCGACACATCCCAAAAGAAACCCAATCTCACCAGAGTGGTCTCTTGAGATTTATTAGTACAACCTTTTTTCCCAATATGTCATATATGCAGAATGATTTCTTACTTTCCTTTAAAAGGCCAATCGTTTTTTGGAC
>NW_022322658.1:0-5982 GCF_002776525.5 Piliocolobus tephrosceles | reverse complement strand
GTCCAAAAAACGATTGGCCTTTTAAAGGAAAGTAAGAAATCATTCTGTATATATGACATATTGGGAAAAAAGGTTGTACTAATAAATCTCAAGAGACCACTCTGGTGAGATTGGGTTTCTTTGGGGATGTGTCGAGCAGGGTGTATGTACCCAGTGGGTACATCCCACCCTTCAGACTCCTCCTTCAGCTCCTGTCTACTGTAGCAGCCAGAGGGCAGCTCCGGTCCTCATCTCCTCTGAGCAACCCACTCACTCATTCACTCACTCATTCATTCACTTCTTCACTCGCTCACTCATTCACTTCTTCACTCGCTCACTCATTCACTTCTTCACTCGCTCATTCACTCAGTCGTTTACTCATTCACTCACCCTTTTACTCACTCATTCATTTACTCATTCACTCATTCACTAACCCATTCACTCACTCATTCATTTACTCATTCACTCATTCACTAACCCATTCACTCACTCATTCATTTACTCATTCACTCATTCACTAACTCACTTATTCACTCCTTCACTTGCTCACTCATTCATTCACTCAGTCGTTTACTCACTCACTCACCCTTTTATTCACTCACTCGTTCATTTACTCATTCACTCACTCCCTAACCCATTCACTCACTCACCCAGTCACTCACTCATTCACTAACCCATTCACTCACTCACTCACTCATTCACTCACCCATTCACTCCCTCATTCACTCCCTCATTTACTCACTCAGCCATTCACTAACTCATTCTTTCACTCACTCTGCCATTCATTCACTCACTTATTCACTCACTCACTCACTCATTTCCTCATTCATTCAATCATTCACTCACTCAATCATTCACTCATTCACTCACTCATTCACCTCTTAACTCATTCATTCACTCACTCACTCACTCACTCACCCTTTATTCACACACTCACTCATTTATTGACTCATTCACTCACTGATTGGTTCATTCACTCACTCACTTCTTCACTCACTCATTTACTTGTTCACTCACTGACTCATTCACTCACTCTTTCCCTCACCCATTCATTCACTCATCCACTCATTTGCTCACTCACTCATTCACCCACTCACCCATTCACTAAGTCATTCATTCATTCACTCACCCATCACTCATTTATTCCCTCGGTCACTCACTCATTCACTCACTTACTCATTCACTCACTTATTCACTTACTTATTCACTCACTCATTCACTAAATCGCTCATTCATTCACTTACTCACTTATTCGCTCATCCATCCATTCACTCACTCACTCATTCACTCATTTACTCACTCAGCAATTCACTCACTCACTCACGTCCACTCATTCACTCATTTACCCACTCACTCACACATTTACTCCTTCACTCATCCACTCACTCACTCATTCATTCACTGACTCACTCACTCACCCATTCACTCATTTACTCCTTCATTCACTCACTCCTTCATTCATTCATTCAGCAGCACCCATGACAGGTTCACTCTGTCCTGGGCTCTGCTGTTGCCCTGGGCCTGCAGCAGGGAATAGTCAAAGATTTCTGAATCCACGGCATTCAGAGTTCAACAGGGGTCCTGTCGAGAAGCCCAGCAGATAGGTGAAATGCCCCATGTGTGACACTGACGAGGATGTTTTAAGAGAAGCAGGGAGGGAACAGGAGTGTGCGTGGAGCCCAAAATTTCTAAGAGGGTGATCTGGAGAGGCCTCACCATGCAGGAGACCTTGTAAGACAGACCTGAGGAAGGTGGGCAGAGTGGGTAGGGGGAGGAGGGC
Source organism: Piliocolobus tephrosceles (assembly GCF_002776525.5). NCBI lineage: Eukaryota > Metazoa > Chordata > Mammalia > Primates > Cercopithecidae > Piliocolobus > Piliocolobus tephrosceles. The sequence continues at coordinate 4,223 of NW_022322658.1, read as the reverse complement.
CTGGGCTGAGGAAAGAGCAGGCTGGGCCTGAGGTTGTTGGGTGCCCGCATGGGCCTCTGGGCAGCACCAGGATCTGATGGGACCAGAGGGCAGGCCAGTGGGCCGTGTGTGGGGCCTGTGACTCTGAGTCAGCAGAGAAGATGCCTGAATTACATCCTGATGGGTGCACCCTGACTTTGAAGCTGAGGACACCCGATGCATGGAGGTGGGGTGGAGGTGGGGGCAGAGCAGGGGATGGGGAGGGAGCCTGTGTCGGTCCAGGTCAGAGGTGGTGGCTTGGCCCCAGTGGTTCCAGATGCAATGAAGAGCCAAGAGGGACTTTCCTGAGGGACTTAGATGCTGGGGTGGAGGAGCACTGCAAGGCTTCAGCCTGAGGGACTTAGATGCTGGGGTGGAGGAGCACTGCAAGGCTTCAGCCTGAGCCCCTGGGAGGATGGAGTCACCAGGAACTGAGGTGAGGAAGACTGAGCGGTGAGGGGTTGTGCAAGGGTGCAGAGGCCTGAGCTCAGTTTGGTCCCTGCAGATTTGAGATGCCCACTCCATGCACAGGCAGAGACAGCAGGGGAGGGGAAGAGGCTGCAGCTCAGGTAGCCCTGGAATGTGCAGCCTGACATGCTGGGGCACTGGGTCATGGTGCCCTCATGGCTGGGAGCTGCTTCCCTCCTGGGATGCCAGAACTCCTTTAGGGCACATCCACAGCTCCTGTGCTCACCACAGAGGGAAAGTGGGAAGGGCATCTGTCTCTATGCATGTTCTCCTTCACCTTGTCCTAGGCAGGTCCCAGGCAGCACCTCCTCTCCCAAGTGGCTCCCCTTGGCCCCTGCCCCTCATGTGCACAGCCAGACCCTCGAAGACGGCTGGATTCAGAGGCTCACTTCTAATGAATAGAACCAGGCAAAAGAGATGGCGGTCTCTCCTGAGATAGGATTGGGAGGGGCTGCAGGTTCCGTCCACTGGAACTCTCCCCCTGGCTCTTGCCAGGTGCTAGTTCTGGCAAAGCCAGTTACCTGCCCAGGGCAGAGGGCAGTCTGAAGCTGATGCCACGGAGAGACTGGGGCCTTCAGTCCAACAGCCTGCAAGCAACAGAATCTTGCCAGCAACACAGAAGCAAGCGTGGAAGCAGCTCCTCCCCTGATGAGCCTGAGCCTTCAGAAGACACGGCAGCCCTGGGCAGACACCTGCTGCAGCCGCGGAGAGCCCCTGGGGCAGAGGGCCCAGTGAAGCCTGAACTCCTGGCCCAAGGAGTAATCATTCCTAGGGTATAAGTGTGTGCTGGTGTGGGCCACACTTTGGAGTAATTTGTCAAGGGACAATAAAGAACACACACACACCTCAGGTCCTACTGGGTGGAAGCTGTACAGTCAGCACGGCATGTAATATCTTCCTCTTGAATTAGAAGATTCATTGCTATGCTAAGACCCAAGATTTAAAAAAAAAAAAACAAAAAAAAACCCCAAAAAAACCCCTAGTTGTAGCACCATTAAAATACATGACTTGCCAAAAAAAAAAAGAGCCATAGCTATTCTTTTGCATCTTAGCTACAGGTATATATTAACATATGTTAATTCCTTGACTGACTGAGCAATGGGCCAAACTCATGAGAACAGATGTGTGAGGACGGTCAGTGACCACCCTGACCCCAGCCCTTACATACAGACAAACTTTTGAATATAATCCGTAACCTTGGGGGTCTTGACACTCTAAATTTTATTGTTTTTAATTAACTATTTCTATTCCCTAAACAATACCTGTTCATCGGAGAGAAAAATGGCATTACCTATACTAAGCAAAAGAAAGGAAATAAAATGCTCAGAAACATTTACATATGGATGCAGACTCACACACATACACACACACACGCACACACAGGCTCACACTGTGTCTAGGCCTGCCTTTTCACTTATTTGTATGTCCTGAACATATTTCCATGTCAGTAGACACTTACCTTCGTAGCAATAACAGCAATTAAATATTACTGCAGCGTCTATTTTTACCATCATTTATTTAACTCATCATATTTGAACTGTTAGGTTGTATCTATCGTTTTCTGTATTACAGACAATTGATGACAAATGACCAATCCCCTAATGTTCAATATAAAAATATCAATTGTATAAGGAGATAAGGGATATTTGGCTAAAATAAATTCAGTGTGCTCCACCTTCACCACCTGTAATATGCTCTAAAAAGGCATGAAATTAGCCCTTCTATTCTCCAGCACAGATCCTGAGCCCAGCGATGGGTGCAGGTGCTTAGAGCCTCAGTCTGCTCTTCTGCCCGCCAGAAGGCAAAGGCCACTCAACTGCCACCTTAAGACACCCAGGATTCTCCTCTCCTTTTTTATTAATAGAGTAATGCTCAGGCTCAGTGCATGAGAGCAGCGCTCTCTGACTTTGCATTCATCAGAGTAACCTAGGGGGCTTGTTTAAAAATACACATTCCTGGCCAGGCGCGGTGGCTCAAGCCTGTAATCCCAGCACTTTGGGAGGCCGAGACGGGCGGATCACGAGGTCAGGAGATGGAGACCATCCTGGCTAACACGGTGAAAACCCATCTCTACTAAAAAATACAAAAAACTAGCCAGGCGAGGTGGCGGGCGCCTGTAGTCCCAGCTACTCGGGAGGCTAAACCCACGAGGCGGAGCTTGCAGTGAGCTGAGATCCGGCCACTGCACTTCAGCCTGGGCGAGAGAGCGAGACTCCATCTCAAAAAAAAAAAAGAATTACACATTCCCTGGCTGCGCTCCCAGAAACTGGACTTCAGTGGTTTAGTGGGGGTGTGCATAGGCCAGGTGACTCTGAGGACCACGAGGGGTTAGGAATTGCCCCGTTAATTATGGCCAAGGGAGAGATCAGACCATCCAGCATTGTCCGCAGCATATTTTTTTTCCCTCTTTTGCAATGAATATTTGATGCTCAGCGGGATGAGCCCCAGGATGAGGCACACATACAAGAAAAATTCATGCCTCTCCATCTTTTCCCCAGGATTGTCCTTTGGCGAGACTCTCCTTTGCGATTGCTTCACCTTCCCCATTTCATAGAACAAACCTCTTCTTAGTCTCTTTTGTTGTCTCTTGTCTGTTCAACAAACCTATGCAGGACCATCCTCCGGTAAGCCGTCAAGTGGGGCCGTTTGGGAGCCCTTCTTCGTGGGGTGGGCACTGAAGGAACCAGGGCCCCATAAGCCCCTGCTTTTGTGGGGGCTGACCCCTCTCCCATGGCAGGGTAACAGGAACCAGGCTGTTAAGCTGTGGATGGGCAACGGCACATCGCATTGGATGTGCGTATTTCAGCACGTGGAGTTAGTTGGCCAGTGAAGCCGGCGGAGGTCGACACAGCCTACAGCAGCGCCCGTGTCCGTGGGGAGGAAGGGTCGTCCCTCCTCCCCTCCAGGCCAGTCCTGTTGCGCCTCCTCCTGCCCCACTCTGACTTTCGCGCGCCCAGGTGTCTCTGAGGGTCGCGCCCGGATACCCTCCTCCACCCCAAGGCTTCTTCTCCCCAAGGGCCGGGCTGGGGGTCCAGGAGCGCCACAGCCCCCATGGGCCCGGGAAATCGTAGCTTCGTCATAGCTAAGCCCGCCGCGCTCAGCTTTTCCCACCACCTGGAGTATCCACTCTCCATCCGTCCTTCCCGACCTCAGGCTGCAGAGAAAACTTGGGGGCGGGGGTCGAGGAAGCCGCGCCCTGAGGCTCCCAGCGCAGCCCCAGGAGGAATCGTGCCGGGAACTAGAAGCTGTGCGCCCGGCCGGGCTCGTCGCCTACAACAGCCGGAGCGGCCAGGCCTGCCGCGAGCCTCCGCGTCCAGGTGGGGTCTCCGCGCCCTAATTCCACCCCACACCGCCATCGGCGCTCCCGGCAAGTGCGGGGTTTCCACCCGCCCCGGCGTTCGCGCCCACTCACGGTCTCTCTCACCCCCTCCGGAGACGCTCCCTGTGTTCTATCCCGCCCCGCCCTGGCGCGCCCCGCAAACGATGTGACCCCGCCCCCCTACGGTCTCCCCTCCCCCGGACGCTGCCCCTGCCCCCACTTGGGGAGCTCCGGGCATCTCTAAAGCCCTCAACCAGAGTCCTCCAACTCACCCGCGAGGCTGGCGCACCAGCAAAGCGGCCCCACCCGCAGGGACCCCGCCCACCTGTGGCGCTACCCCCGCCTCTGCGGCCTCCCCCACCGCTAGCGCGGCCCCCACCTACGACGACCCCGGCGTAGGTGCTCCTGCCCACACCCC
>NW_022322657.1:0-5912 GCF_002776525.5 Piliocolobus tephrosceles | reverse complement strand
GTCCAAAAAACGATTGGCCTTTTAAAGGAAAGTAAGAAATCATTCTGCATATATGACATATTGGGAAAAAAGGTTGTACTAATAAATCTCAAGAGACCACTCTGGTGAGATTGGGTTTCTTTTGGGATGTGTCGAGCAGGGTGTATGTACCCAGTGGGTACATCCCACCCTTCAGACTCCTCCTTCAGCTCCTGTCTACTGTAGCAGCCAGAGGGCAGCTCCGGTCCTCATCTCCTCTGAGCAACCCACTCACTCATTCACTCACTCATTCATTCACTTCTTCACTCGCTCACTCATTCACTTCTTCACTCGCTCACTCATTCACTTCTTCACTCGCTCATTCACTCAGTCGTTTACTCATTCACTCACCCTTTTACTCACTCATTCATTTACTCATTCACTCATTCACTAACCCATTCACTCACTCATTCATTTACTCATTCACTCATTCACTAACCCATTCACTCACTCACTTATTCACTCCTTCACTTGCTCACTCATTCATTCACTCGGTCGTTTACTCACTCACTCACCCTTTTATTCACTCACTCGTTCATTTACTCATTCACTCACTCCCTAACCCATTCACTCACTCACTCATTCATTCACCCATTCACTCACTCACCCAGTCACTCACTCATTCACTAACCCATTCACTCACTCACTCATTCACTCATTCACTCACCCATTCACTCCCTCATTTACTCACTCAGCCATTCACTAACTCATTCTTTCACTCACTCTGCCATTCACTCATTCACTCACTTATTCACTCACTCACTCATTTCCTCATTCATTCAATCATTCACTCACTCAATCATTCATTCACTCACTCATTCACTCACTCATTCACCTCTTAACTCACTCATTCACTCACTCACTCACTCACTCACCCTTTATTCACACACTCACTCATTTATTGACTCATTCACTCACTGATTGGTTCATTCACTCACTCACTTCTTCACTCACTCATTTACTTGTTCACTCACTGACTCATTCACTCACTCTTTCCCTCACCCATTCATTCACTCATCCACTCATTTGCTCACTCACTCATTCACCCACTCACCCATTCACTAAGTCATTCATTCATTCACTCACCCATCACTCATTTATTCCCTCGGTCACTCATTAATTCACTCACTTACTCATTCACTCACTTATTCACTTACTTATTCACTCACTCATTCACTAAATCGCTCATTCATTCACTTACTCACTTATTCGCTCATCCATCCATTCACTCACTCACTCATTCACTCATTTACTCACTCAGCAATTCACTCACTCACTCACGTCCACTCATTCACTCATTTACCCACTCACTCACACATTTACTCCTTCACTCATCCACTCACTCACTCATTCATTCACTGACTCACTCACTCACCCATTCACTCATTTACTCCTTCATTCACTCACTCCTTCATTCATTCATTCAGCAGCACCCATGACAGGTTCACTCTGTCCTGGGCTCTGCTGTTGCCCTGGGCCTGCAGCAGGGAATAGTCAAAGATTTCTGAATCCACGGCATTCAGAGTTCAACAGGGGTCCTGTCGAGAAGCCCAGCAGATAGGTGAAATGCCCCATGTGTGACACTGACGAGGATGTTTTAAGAGAAGCAGGGAGGGAACAGGAGTGTGCGTGGAGCCCAAAATTTCTAAGAGGGTGATCTGGAGAGGCCTCACCATGCAGGAGACCTTGTAAGACAGACCTGAGGAAGGTGGGCAGAGTGGGTAGGGAGAGGAGGGCCTGGGCTGAGGAAAGAGCAGGCTGGGCCTGAGGTTGTTGGGTGCCCGCATGGGCCTCTGGGCAGCACCAGGATCTGATGGGACCAGAGGGCAGGCCAGTGGGCCGTGTGTGGGGCCTGTGACTCTGAGTCAGCAGAGAAGATGCCTGAATTACATCCTGATAGGTGCACCCTGACTTTGAAGCTGAGGACACCCGATGCATGGAGGTGGGGTGGAGGTGGGGGCAGAGCAGGGGATGGGGAGGGAGCCTGTGTCGGTCCAGGTCAGAGGTGGTGGCTTGGCCCCAGTGGTTCCAGATGCAATGAAGAGCCAAGAGGGACTTTCCTGAGGGACTTAGATGCTGGGGTGGAGGAGCACTGCAAGGCTTCAGCCTGAGGGACTTAGATGCTGGGGTGGAGGAGCACTGCAAGGCTTCAGCCTGAGCCCCTGGGAGGATGGAGTCACCAGGAACTGAGGTGAGGAAGACTGAGCGGTGAGGGGTTGTGCAAGGGTGCAGAGGCCTGAGCTCAGTTTGGTCCCTGCAGATTTGAGATGCCCACTCCATGCACAGGCAGAGACAGCAGGGGAGGGGAAGAGGCTGCAGCTCAGGTAGCCCTGGAATGTGCAGCCTGACATGCTGGGGCACTGGGTCATGGTGCCCTCATGGCTGGGAGCTGCTTCCCTCCTGGGATGCCAGAACTCCTTTAGGGCACATCCACAGCTCCTGTGCTCACCACAGAGGGAAAGTGGGAAGGGCATCTGTCTCTATGCATGTTCTCCTTCACCTTGTCCTAGGCAGGTCCCAGGCAGCACCTCCTCTCCCAAGTGGCTCCCCTTGGCCCCTGCCCCTCATGTGCACAGCCAGACCCTCGAAGACGGCTGGATTCAGAGGCTCACTTCTAATGAATAGAACCAGGCAAAAGAGATGGCGGTCTCTCCTGAGATAGGATTGGGAGGGGCTGCAGGTTCCGTCCACTGGAACTCTCCCCCTGGCTCTTGCCAGGTGCTAGTTCTGGCAAAGCCAGTTACCTGCCCAGGGCAGAGGGCAGTCTGAAGCTGATGCCACGGAGAGACTGGGGCCTTCAGTCCAACAGCCTGCAAGCAACAGAATCTTGCCAGCAACACAGAAGCAAGCGTGGAAGCAGCTCCTCCCCTGATGAGCCTGAGCCTTCAGAAGACACGGCAGCCCTGGGCAGACACCTGCTGCAGCCGCGGAGAGCCCCTGGGGCAGAGGGCCCAGTGAAGCCTGAACTCCTGGCCCAAGGAGTAATCATTCCTAGGGTATAAGTGTGTGCTGGTGTGGGCCACACTTTGGAGTAATTTGTCAAGGGACAATAAAGAACACACACACACCTCAGGTCCTACTGGGTGGAAGCTGTACGGTCAGCACGGCATGTAATATCTTCCTCTTGAATTAGAAGATTCATTGCTATGCTAAGACCCAAGATTTAAAAAAAAAAAAACAAAAAAAAACCCCAAAAAAACCCCTAGTTGTAGCACCATTAAAATACATGACTTGCCAAAAAAAAAAAGAGCCATAGCTATTCTTTTGCATCTTAGCTACAGGTATATATTAACATATGTTAATTCCTTGACTGACTGAGCAATGGGCCAAACTCATGAGAACAGATGTGTGAGGACGGTCAGTGACCACCCTGACCCCAGCCCTTACATACAGACAAACTTTTGAATATAATCCGTAACCTTGGGGGTCTTGACACTCTAAATTTTATTGTTTTTAATTAACTATTTCTATTCCCTAAACAATACCTGTTCATCGGAGAGAAAAATGGCATTACCTATACTAAGCAAAAGAAAGGAAATAAAATGCTCAGAAACATTTACATATGGATGCAGACTCACACACATACACACACACACGCACACACAGGCTCACACTGTGTCTAGGCCTGCCTTTTCACTTATTTGTATGTCCTGAACATATTTCCATGTCAGTAGACACTTACCTTCGTAGCAATAACAGCAATTAAATATTACTGCAGCGTCTATTTTTACCATCATTTATTTAACTCATCATATTTGAACTGTTAGGTTGTATCTATCGTTTTCTGTATTACAGACAATTGATGACAAATGACCAATCCCCTAATGTTCAATATAAAAATATCAATTGTATAAGGAGATAAGGGATATTTGGCTAAAATAAATTCAGTGTGCTCCACCTTCACCACCTGTAATATGCTCTAAAAAGGCATGAAATTAGCCCTTCTATTCTCCAGCACAGATCCTGAGCCCAGCGATGGGTGCAGGTGCTTAGAGCCTCAGTCTGCTCTTCTGCCCGCCAGAAGGCAAAGGCCACTCAACTGCCACCTTAAGACACCCAGGATTCTCCTCTCCTTTTTTATTAATAGAGTAATGCTCAGGCTCAGTGCATGAGAGCAGCGCTCTCTGACTTTGCATTCATCAGAGTAACCTAGGGGGCTTGTTTAAAAATACACATTCCTGGCCAGGCGCGGTGGCTCAAGCCTGTAATCCCAGCACTTTGGGAGGCCGAGACGGGCGGATCACGAGGTCAGGAGATGGAGACCATCCTGGCTAACACGGTGAAAACCCATCTCTACTAAAAAATACAAAAAACTAGCCGGGCGAGGTGGCGGGCGCCTGTAGTCCCAGCTACTCGGGAGGCTAAACCCACGAGGCGGAGCTTGCAGTGAGCTGAGATCCGGCCACTGCACTTCAGCCTGGGCGAGAGAGCGAGACTCCATCTCAAAAAAAAAAAAGAATTACACATTCCCTGGCTGCGCTCCCAGAAACTGGACTTCAGTGGTTTAGTGGGGGTGTGCATAGGCCAGGTGACTCTGAGGACCACCAGGGGTTAGGAATTGCCCCATTAATTATGGCCAAGGGAGAGATCAGACCATCCAGCATTGTCCGCAGCATATTTTTTTTCCCTCTTTTGCAATGAATATTTGATGCTCAGCGGGATGAGCCCCAGGATGAGGCACACATACAAGAAAAATTCATGCCTCTCCATCTTTTCCCCAGGATTGTCCTTTGGCGAGACTCTCCTTTGCGATTGCTTCACCTTCCCCATTTCATAGAACAAACCTCTTCTTAGTCTCTTTTGTTGTCTCTTGTCTGTTCAACAAACCTATGCAGGACCATCCTCCGGTAAGCCGTCGAGTGGTGCCGTTTGGGAGCGCTTCTTCGTGGGGTGGGCACTGAAGGAACCAGGGCCCCATAAGCCCGTGCTTTTGTGGGGGCTGACCCCTCTCCCATGGCAGGGTAACAGGAACCAGGCTGTTAAGCTGTGGATGGGCAACGGCACATCGCATTGGATGTGCGTATTTCAGCACGTGGAGTTAGTTGGCCAGTGAAGCCGGCGGAGGTCGACACAGCCTACAGCAGCGCCCGTGTCCGTGGGGAGGAAGGGTCGTCCCTCCTCCCCTCCAGGCCAGTCCTGTTGCGCCTCCTCCTGCCCCACTCTGACTTTCGCGCGCCCAGGTGTCTCTGAGGGTCGCGCCCGGATACCCTCCTCCACCCCAAGGCTTCTTCTCCCCAAGGGCCGGGCTGGGGGTCCAGGAGCGCCACAGCCCCCATGGGCCCGGGAAATCGTAGCTTCGTCATAGCTAAGCCCGCCGCGCTCAGCTTTTCCCACCACCTGGAGTATCCACTCTCCATCCGTCCTTCCCGACCTCAGGCTGCAGAGAAAACTTGGGGGCGGGGGTCGAGGAAGCCGCGCCCTGAGGCTCCCAGCGCAGCCCCAGGAGGAATCCTGCTGCGAGCCTCCGCGTCCAGGTGGGGTCTCCGCGCCCCAATTCCACCCCACACCGCCATCGGCGCTCCCGGCAAGTGCGGGGTTTCCACCCGCCCCGGCGTTCGCGCCCACTCACGGTCTCTCTCACCCCCTCCGGAGACGCTCCCTGTGTTCTATCCCGCCCCGCCCTGGCGCGCCCCGCAAACGATGTGACCCCGCCCCCCTATGGTCTCCCCTCCCCCGGACGCTGCCCCTGCCCCCACTTGGGGAGCTCCGGGCATCTCTAAAGCCCTCAACCAGAGTCCTCCAACCCACCCGCGAGGCTCGCGCACCAGCAAAGCGGCCCCACCCGCAGGGACCCCGCCCACCTGTGGCGCTACCCCCGCCTCTGCGGCCTCCCCCACCGCTAGCGCGGCCCCCACCTACGACGACCCCGGCGTAGGTGCTCCTGCCCACACCCC
>NW_022322656.1:0-1243 GCF_002776525.5 Piliocolobus tephrosceles | reverse complement strand
TCCATGACCCTGATGTGGACAGCTCCCTGTCTACACCTCCACTGTCCAATATGGTAGCCACTAGCCACATGCAGCTATTAGATTTAAATTCATTAAAGTTGCATGAAACTGCAAATTCAATTTCATGTTTCATATGTTTGAAAGCCATGTTGAATGGCTTCCATTTCCTTCTCTCTTCTCCTACCATACTTGAAGGTGGGAGAGCATTTTCGTCATTGAGGAAGCTCAGTTGGAAAGCGCTGACTCAAGTCCTTGCTACTCAAAATGTGGTCCGTGTGTAGGTGGCATCCATGTCTCTGAGATCTGATTGGAAATATATTGGCAAGTGACACTGGTGGGAAAAAAAAAAGGGTCGGGGGGGAGTGCTGACTCTCAGCTCCATCCTAGCCCTGCTGAGTGAGAACCTGCCTTTCACAAGGTCCCCTGTGAGATGTACACACAGCAAAGAATGAGAAGCACTGGTCCAGACCATACACCCTGCATCTACTGGCACCAGCTGTTGAGGGAGAACTAGGAAGTCTGATGATCAAAAATGCCCACTTGGCCGGGCACGTTGCCTCATGCCTGTAGTCCCAGCACTTTGGGAGGCCGAGGTGGGAGGATCACTTGAGGACCAGAGTTTGAGAACAGGCTGGCCAACATGGTGAAAAGATATAAAAATTAGCCGGGTGTGGTGGTGCACACCTGTAGTCCCACCTACTCGGGAGGCTAAAGCAGGAGGATTGCTTGAACCTGGGCAGCAGAGGTTGTGGTGAGCCAAGATCGTGCCACTGCACTATGGCCTGGATGACAGACCGAGACTCTGTCTCGAAAAAACAAACAAACAAAAAGCTCACTGGCTGCCCCCTTTATGTTCTGTAGTCCTGCTCATATTAGATCTTTCTTCCTAATTTCTCAGCCCCCAACCCAGTGAGAAACCTGACAGTGGAGGCTCAGACCACCAGCTCCATCTCCCTGAGCTGGGAGGTCCCCGATGGCCCAGACCCACAGAACTCCACCTACTGGGTTCAGTGCACTGGAGACGGTGACAGAACAGAGACACGAACCACAGCAGACACCAACGTCACCGTGGATGGACTTGAACCCGGGTCATTGTATACGTTTTCTGTGTGGGTGGAGAAAGACGGAGTAAACAGCTCTGTGGAGACTGTCACTACTGCCACAGGTAAGAGGCAGCCACTGTTTTATTTTTATTTCTTTTGTAAGGACAGTGGTAGGGGGTGGGTTGAGAGCTGACAAAATG
>NW_022322655.1:0-1243 GCF_002776525.5 Piliocolobus tephrosceles | reverse complement strand
CATTTTGTCAGCTCTCAACCCACCCCCTACCACTGTCCTTACAAAAGAAATAAAAATAAAACAGTGGCTGCCTCTTACCTGTGGCAGTAGTGACAGTCTCCACAGAGCTGTTTACTCCGTCTTTCTCCACCCACACAGAAAACGTATACAATGACCCGGGTTCAAGTCCATCCACGGTGACGTTGGTGTCTGCTGTGGTTCGTGTCTCTGTTCTGTCACCGTCTCCAGTGCACTGAACCCAGTAGGTGGAGTTCTGTGGGTCTGGGCCATCGGGGACCTCCCAGCTCAGGGAGATGGAGCTGGTGGTCTGAGCCTCCACTGTCAGGTTTCTCACTGGGTTGGGGGCTGAGAAATTAGGAAGAAAGATCTAATATGAGCAGGACTACAGAACATAAAGGGGGCAGCCAGTGAGCTTTTTGTTTGTTTGTTTTTTCGAGACAGAGTCTCGGTCTGTCATCCAGGCCATAGTGCAGTGGCACGATCTTGGCTCACCACAACCTCTGCTGCCCAGGTTCAAGCAATCCTCCTGCTTTAGCCTCCCGAGTAGGTGGGACTACAGGTGTGCACCACCACACCCGGCTAATTTTTATATCTTTTCACCATGTTGGCCAGCCTGTTCTCAAACTCTGGTCCTCAAGTGATCCTCCCACCTCGGCCTCCCAAAGTGCTGGGACTACAGGCATGAGGCAACGTGCCCGGCCAAGTGGGCATTTTTGATCATCAGACTTCCTAGTTCTCCCTCAACAGCTGGTGCCAGTAGATGCAGGGTGTATGGTCTGGACCAGTGCTTCTCATTCTTTGCTGTGTGTACATCTCACAGGGGACCTTGTGAAAGGCAGGTTCTCACTCAGCAGGGCTAGGATGGAGCTGAGAGTCAGCACTCCCCCCCGACCCTTTTTTTTTTCCCACCAGTGTCACTTGCCAATATATTTCCAATCAGATCTCAGAGACATGGATGCCACCTACACACGGACCACATTTTGAGTAGCAAGGACTTGAGTCAGCGCTTTCCAACTGAGCTTCCTCAATGACGAAAATGCTCTCCCACCTTCAAGTATGGTAGGAGAAGAGAGAAGGAAATGGAAGCCATTCAACATGGCTTTCAAACATATGAAACATGAAATTGAATTTGCAGTTTCATGCAACTTTAATGAATTTAAATCTAATAGCTGCATGTGGCTAGTGGCTACCATATTGGACAGTGGAGGTGTAGACAGGGAGCTGTCCACATCAGGGTCATGGA
>NW_022322654.1:0-1134 GCF_002776525.5 Piliocolobus tephrosceles | reverse complement strand
ATTATGAACTCATATTCATATGTCTACTAACATTTTTACTTAAAAAAAACTAGTATTAATTAAAACATACATGAAAACCTTCAACAAAGTTTTTAAAATTTTAAATATGTAAATATATCTAAGCCAGCACAAAAAAATACATTAATGTATTATTTTTTTTTTTTTTTTTTTTTTTTTTTATTTTTATACTAAATATGTAATAATTTAATAAGAAAATAGAATAAATACGAAGCAATAACTGTTTCATATCCATCGCATATATATAGTTGTAACAATTATAAAAACAAATGAATATATATGCTTAAAATGTCATAAATTGTAAAAAAGAGTTTTTTTTTTTTTTTTTTTTTTTTTTTGTGATGAGGAGGGTATCTTATGTTCATAATATTTAGGCTGTTGACACATGTATACATATATATGAGTTACATAAGTTTATATGAATCATAAAAATAGGTGACCGACCTTTTGTTTTGTTATACATTTTTCATTATGTATGTTATAATATTATTATAACAGTACACTTATATTTGTTACGCAAAGCTAAGCAGACATATATAATAGTTTTGCTTTCTTTTTTTATATACCCATACACGTACTTATATTGACGGACATATATATGAGTGAGTATGTTCATGTATATATACAAAATACTTTCAAAAAGAGCAAAAGAAAAAGGTAGTTACAACTTTTCAAACTTTACTACTACTATAGTATATATATATATATATATATATACATATGTGTATGTATGTGCCATATTTTATACTAATACTCTAAAAAAGAATTTTTTTTTCTATTTTTAATTATTTTCAAGAAGTCAAAATACAAAGAAACTAAGAAAGTAACAGATTAAAAGATTAAAAGAATTCAAAAGCTTAAAAGTTTAAATAAAATGTATAAACAATAATAATTATGTATTGATGTGTTTAAATTCAAAAGATATAAATATTAATGCGCAAAAAGTAAAAAAAAAAAAAAAAAAACTAAACATAAAAAGGTATTTAAAAATAATAAAATAATAAAAGAAAAAAAAAAAAAAATTGTCAAACACAAAATACAAATAATGCAAATAACAAAAATAAGGCGAGTTTTTTTTTTTTTTTTATTCACTATGATAGTATTATTTTACTACAT
>NW_022322653.1:1646-2047 GCF_002776525.5 Piliocolobus tephrosceles | reverse complement strand
CTTTTGTAAGGACAGTGGTAGGGGGTGGGTTGAGAGCTGACAAAATGCGACAGGTTCTTTAGTCCAGTCGAAACACAGTGGAAGCCACACATGAGAATTTCAGTTTTCTATCAGCCACGTAAAAATAAGTAAAAAGAAATCGGTCAGCCTGTCTCTCCAAAAAAATTAAAACCTCAGCGGAGTGTGGTGGCGTGTTCCTGTGGTTCCATGTCCTCGGGAGGCTGAGGTGAGAGGATCGCTTGAGCCCGGGAGGCAGAGGTTGTAGTGAGCTCTGATTGGACCACTGCACTCCAGCCTGGGCAACAGAGAGAAATCCTGTCTCAAAAAAAAAAGAGGAAAGAAAGAAAGAAAATAAAGAAAAGAAAGAAAGAAAGAAAAGAAAGGAAAGAAAGGAAAGGAAA
>NW_022322653.1:0-1546 GCF_002776525.5 Piliocolobus tephrosceles | reverse complement strand
AAGGAAAGAAAGGAAGAAAGGAAAGAAAGGAAGAAAGGAAGAAAGAAAGAAGAGAAGGAGAGGAAAAGAAAGAAAGAAGAGAGAGAGGAAAAAGAAGGAAAGAAAGAAAAAGAAAGAAAGAAAGAAAGAAACTAAATTACTATGAAACATTTTATGTAGTCCATCAGGCACATATCGGATACATTTTTTTTTCTTTTTTCTTGAGACGGAGTCTCTCTCTGTCTCCCAGCCTGAAATGCAGTGGCATAATCTTGACTCACTGCAGCCTCCACCTCCTGGGTTCAAGCAATTCTCCTGCCTCAGCATCCTGAGTAGCTGGGACTACAGGCATGTGCCACCACGCCCGGCTAACTTTTGTATTTTTAGTAGAGACGGGGTTTTGCCATGTTGGCCAGGCTGGTCTCCAGCTCCTGAACTTAGGTGATCCACCTGCCTTGGCCTCCCAAAGTGCAGGGATTAGAGGTGTGGGCCACCACACCCAGCAGATACAAAATATTATCATTTTGACATGTAATCAATATAAAAAGGATCATTAAATATATACACCGAGTATATACCCACAAAAATAAAAAATATATAAAAAGGATCAATGAGATAGTTGACATTCTTAATTTCACACCAGCTCTTCAAAAGCCGGTGTGGATCTCACACTAATGGCTCATCTCATTTCGCAAAAGCCACGTCACGAGTGCTCCACACTCACATGGAACTCGTGGCTGCCACACTGGATGGTGCAGAGCTGGGCCTCCCGGCCTCCACCTGCTGGATCCAGTGGTTCAGGAAGGGCTGGAAAGTTCGAGGGCCAGAAACTACAACTCATTCCCCTCCTGTACTGGTTTTCAGCTCCCAACCCAGTGAGAAACCTGAGAGTGGAGGCTCAAACCAACAGCTCCCTCACCCTGACCTGGGAGGTCCCCGAGGGCCCAGACCCACAGAACTCCACCTACTGGGTTGAGTACAGCAGAGACGGTGACAGAAGGGAGACCCGAAGCACAACAGACACCAACGTCACCGTGGGTGGACTTGAACCCGGGTCTTTGTACGTGTTTTGCGTGTGGGTGGGGAAGAATGGAATCAACAGCTCCCAGGAGACTGGAAATGCCACCACAGGTGAGAGGCAGTCACCATTTGTTTGATCTCTTATTTGTGTAAGGGACGGTAGGCAGGAGAACGTGGCTGATTGTCTGGTCCATAGTCCCTCTGGGCCACATTGAGCCAGGTACCCATGTCCACATCCTGGAGCAGTCTCAGCTCAGGAGATGAAGAAGGAATGAATGAATGTCCATGGTACCTCCAGCTGTGAAGCTGGGGCCGGTCTGTGTCTAGAACTCTCTAGAATGTGGACCATAATGTCCAGGAGCATCTTCCTGCACTGACAGGAATGTGTAGTGGCCAAGGCATGTTACCTGAGCTTTCAAGGAATGAGATACCGTGAGTGGGGACACTCTGACCCTCTGACTCTTCTTCTAGTTCCCAACTGTGTCGCATATTGAGGATGGAAACTCAGATCGTCAGCTCCATGACCCTGATGTGGACAGCTCCCTGT
>NW_022322652.1:501-2047 GCF_002776525.5 Piliocolobus tephrosceles | reverse complement strand
ACAGGGAGCTGTCCACATCAGGGTCATGGAGCTGACGATCTGAGTTTCCATCCTCAATATGCGACACAGTTGGGAACTAGAAGAAGAGTCAGAGGGTCAGAGTGTCCCCACTCACGGTATCTCATTCCTTGAAAGCTCAGGTAACATGCCTTGGCCACTACACATTCCTGTCAGTGCAGGAAGATGCTCCTGGACATTATGGTCCACATTCTAGAGAGTTCTAGACACAGACCGGCCCCAGCTTCACAGCTGGAGGTACCATGGACATTCATTCATTCCTTCTTCATCTCCTGAGCTGAGACTGCTCCAGGATGTGGACATGGGTACCTGGCTCAATGTGGCCCAGAGGGACTATGGACCAGACAATCAGCCACGTTCTCCTGCCTACCGTCCCTTACACAAATAAGAGATCAAACAAATGGTGACTGCCTCTCACCTGTGGTGGCATTTCCAGTCTCCTGGGAGCTGTTGATTCCATTCTTCCCCACCCACACGCAAAACACGTACAAAGACCCGGGTTCAAGTCCACCCACGGTGACGTTGGTGTCTGTTGTGCTTCGGGTCTCCCTTCTGTCACCGTCTCTGCTGTACTCAACCCAGTAGGTGGAGTTCTGTGGGTCTGGGCCCTCGGGGACCTCCCAGGTCAGGGTGAGGGAGCTGTTGGTTTGAGCCTCCACTCTCAGGTTTCTCACTGGGTTGGGAGCTGAAAACCAGTACAGGAGGGGAATGAGTTGTAGTTTCTGGCCCTCGAACTTTCCAGCCCTTCCTGAACCACTGGATCCAGCAGGTGGAGGCCGGGAGGCCCAGCTCTGCACCATCCAGTGTGGCAGCCACGAGTTCCATGTGAGTGTGGAGCACTCGTGACGTGGCTTTTGCGAAATGAGATGAGCCATTAGTGTGAGATCCACACCGGCTTTTGAAGAGCTGGTGTGAAATTAAGAATGTCAACTATCTCATTGATCCTTTTTATATATTTTTTATTTTTGTGGGTATATACTCGGTGTATATATTTAATGATCCTTTTTATATTGATTACATGTCAAAATGATAATATTTTGTATCTGCTGGGTGTGGTGGCCCACACCTCTAATCCCTGCACTTTGGGAGGCCAAGGCAGGTGGATCACCTAAGTTCAGGAGCTGGAGACCAGCCTGGCCAACATGGCAAAACCCCGTCTCTACTAAAAATACAAAAGTTAGCCGGGCGTGGTGGCACATGCCTGTAGTCCCAGCTACTCAGGATGCTGAGGCAGGAGAATTGCTTGAACCCAGGAGGTGGAGGCTGCAGTGAGTCAAGATTATGCCACTGCATTTCAGGCTGGGAGACAGAGAGAGACTCCGTCTCAAGAAAAAAGAAAAAAAAATGTATCCGATATGTGCCTGATGGACTACATAAAATGTTTCATAGTAATTTAGTTTCTTTCTTTCTTTCTTTCTTTTTCTTTCTTTCCTTCTTTTTCCTCTCTCTCTTCTTTCTTTCTTTTCCTCTCCTTCTCTTCTTTCTTTCTTCCTTTCTTCCTTTCTTTCCTTTCTTCCTTTCTTTCCTT